>NW_009233211.1:1403-2537 GCF_000690835.1 Fulmarus glacialis | reverse complement strand
CCTGCCGCTATGCCTGTGTGGACACGGCCGGCTGGGGACAGGCAGAGCTGGCACCTGGCACAGGGCTGGGAGATGGAGGTCCCTGGAGCAGCCCAGCCTGGGAAAAGGGTGCTGAGCACCCCCAGGCTTCCCTGGGCTGGGGCTGAGCCTTGTCTGGGCGGGCAGTGGGGAGGGAGACCTGCCTGGAGCTCCATCCCCACCACCTGCCTGCTGTTGGTGGCCTTGGCTAGAGCTCCTTGAGCCGGGACATTTGGCCCAGGTGAATGCCCAGCGATGCCCAGCATAACCCCAGGAGCCACAGAAAGCAGACGATCCCTGCAAGGGCTGTGCCTTGTGCCAGGAGGAGCCAGCAGAGACAGCCTGGGGTGGCCTGGCCCAAAGCATGACCCCAGAACATGCTCTTTCCTACCTTACAACAGCTGGAGAGAGACACAGCATCGTCCTCATGGGCTGGGGCAAGCCCAGCAGCAGCATCCAGGCAGCTGCCCACGGGGCTGCGATAGGCAGGGCTACTGCTGGACTCACCTGCCCGGCGCCCCTTGCTCTGTCCTGCTGTCCCAGGGCCAGCACCGGCACTGCCAGGTCCAGGGGACCCGGGGGCACCGCGGCAACGGCGGGTCCTTCTCCTGGCACTGCTGGGGGTCCTTCACCCCCAGCCCCGTTGGCTGTGGCAGCTTACCTGGGAGCTTAGGAGCTTTGATGGGATACCCCAGAGGGACACCGGGCTGCTGACCTCCAAAACCTCCCAGTCCTGCAAAGCCAACAGCAGACTCTCACCTGGAGCCCGCACCCAGGCTGCCACCAGTCCTTGCGAGAGGGGAGCGCCCCGGGGCACCCCGGAAGAGGAGAGTGGGTGGCTTGGGAAGCCCTGAGGCATCTTCTGGCGTGGGGAGGCCATGGCTGTGATGAACAGGCTTGGGAAGGAAGAGAAGGACAGGCGAGAGAGATGGGACACTCACCGGGGATTCCTGCGAAGGCTCCTGCTCCTAGACAGAAACACAAAGGCACCTGTGTGAGCCTCAGGGCTGGTCCTCAGGGTCCAAACTAGTCTGCGTGGGCTGCGTGGGCTCAGCCGGAGGTCAACTTCGCTCACCCACGTGCCCTGTGGGGCTGCGACCCCAAAGGATGGGCTGG
>NW_009233211.1:496-1256 GCF_000690835.1 Fulmarus glacialis | reverse complement strand
CATAGTGGGGCATCGTGGCATTGCTGGTACCCGAGACCCCTGCACCCAGCTCCCAAATCCTTGTCACCCATCTCTGGCTCAGCACTGACCCTTGTACCCTGGGACAGGGTACCCTCATCCCCCGGGGGCTTGCTGGGTCCCCCCTGTGCCAGCCTTCCCGCACCCCCCTGGGCAGAGCTGCTGGGAAAGGGTTTGCTCCAGCCCTGCGGCTGCCTGTGCTTTTTTTTGGGGGGTCCGGGCTGCTCACGCAGGAGCTCGGGGTGCCTGCAGGGTACATGGCACCCACAAGTGGGTCCCAGTCGTGACAGCAAAGCACCAGCCCACACCATGGTATAGCCAAGCCCAGGCATTGCTCTCTGCCCCGGTGATGTGCAGGGGCTTCGTGCAAGCTGGGGCTTTTTGGGGAGTGGGGGGAGGGGGGTCCTGCCTGCTGAGCCCCGACCCTCCAGGGGCAACAGGCAGCACTTTGGCCTTGCAGTCACTTGGGTCGGGTTTTTGGTGTTGGGGTTTTTTTTTTTTTGGTTTGTTTTTTTTCCCTTTTACAAATGTCTTTCATTATAACTCACGCGTTTTCAGACATGGAAAAGACATTCCTGACCAGCAACACACTTCTCCTTCTGACAATGTCGAAACATCTTGTTTTCACAAGTTTTCCTCCCCCAAATTACTTTGCAGTGAGGAATTCCTCTCCCCCTGCCACCTCCTCCCCCTCCTTCCCACGCCGCCTTTGGCTGGGCAAGCCGGACACAGCGGGGTTCGT
>NW_009233211.1:0-323 GCF_000690835.1 Fulmarus glacialis | reverse complement strand
TGGGCAGCATGGGGCTGCACCCCCCCTTCTGCGGGGCAGGGTGCTCTGCCTGCGTGGGCAGGGCAGGCAGGGGAGGTGTTATAACGCCCAGGGTACAGCTGGCCAGAAGGCTATTGACTCAACCTGGGGTGCTGCTGGCGGGGTGGGGACCCCCTCGGAGGTCGGGGTGCTGCTGGTGGGATGGGGACCCCCAGCTCACCTGCGCCCGGGAGCACGCCACCCGGGAAAGCTCCAGGAATCCCAGCACCTGTCAGGTGAGAAAAAGGCAGGGATGAGCACCCGGCTGGAGCCGTTCCCCCCCCCGGCCCCCCGCTTCGGGGCCG
>NW_009233210.1:3443-5362 GCF_000690835.1 Fulmarus glacialis | reverse complement strand
AAAAAAAAAAAAAGATATTGGGAGAAACTATTTTATTAGCTCAGCAAAGAGGCTAAGCACCGTGAGCTCTGCCGCGCTCATCCTCGGGAAGCTGCCCCGCCGCAAGGTTGGTGCGAGGCTGAAGGTGAGCTGGCAGCCTCTCCCCGGCAGAGACATTTTCTGCTCCGTCATCCTGAGTTTTCTGCTCTGCTTTGCCAGACTCTTCCAGGGAAGGTGGCCGGCACTGCACGGCGCGTTCTCCCAATGCCATCTAGCGTCTGCTCCGGCGGCCCAGACAGTTATTTTAAGGCATCAGAGCTTATTTATTGCAGAATGATCTTTGAGGGCCAACAGGCTGTTCGGGCTGATTATTAACAGCGGTACCTGCAGCATGGATAACTAACTGGCGAGTGCACAGGTTGGGCTTGATTATTTTTCCTATCACTCCCATTTCGCACTAAAAGCCCACCCCGGCAGGAGGGAGCGCGAGGATGCGATGACATGTCCGGGGTGATTAAAGTCTTTCAGCCTTCAGCCACTTGTCTTGTAGCCCTGACATCACCTGAGGCTTAATCACTCAGAAAAGTGCTGTCATGTCCTATTGTCGCTGTATTGGGAGCACGACCTCTTTCCCATTTAGCTGCCATTTCAAAATAATATAACTTGCCAGGGGACAGGCATGACTCAGGAGACTGGTAATAGGATATAAAGACTTTGACCTGCAGGTCGCCCATTTGGATGCCGCCAAGGTCAGCAGCAAGGGCAAAGATGTCATTTGCACGATGATTATTTGGCCAAAAGACCCAATACAGACATAACCGGGCCCCTTCCCTGCAGTCGCTGAGGGCTGGGTTGCACTCTGCTCCCACTTTGAGAGCATCCAGGACCCCGATTCCTCCCCGCCTGGGTTTGGGTGTCTGCCCACGGTCCCCTCCAGCTTATGATTTTTCCCTCCACATTCTTCCCTTACCATCATTGCAGGGACATGGTCTGGACAGACTGGGAACGCTCTTACCTCTGCCCTCACAGGGGCAAAGTGCCACAGCAGCATCTCCCCTCTGTGCCCCTCTCATTTGCTTCCCAGTGCAGAGAAAGGTTTCGCAGGACAGGCGTGCCCTGTCCCCTTCTCTGCTTACTGCCATCAACTGCCATGATGTAGGTCCCTGCTAACCTCATCCCCATTCTCAGCCACCACTGACTGTGCAAATTTATCTCCTCGGTAGCAAACCGTCTCATTGAGTCAGTTTGATTCCATGATTAATTAAGCTCTCCCTAGAAATGAGGTTACTCCCTGCAGTCTCACTTATAAATATTAGCAAATTAATGGGTCCTGGCCATGTTAGATGGCCACTACAAGGCTGGGCCATGGAGGGTTTGTCTGCTCTCATCCAGACAGTCCTTGAACACGGACTTGCCATAGGAGAGCTTCTGAATAGACCCAGCGTATCTGCAAACCCCCGTCCTGGCCACGTGAAGGAGACCTGTGCCACGAGAAGCATTAATACCAGCGGCTCTTAGGGCAGCTCGGGGTTGATGCTGCCACGAGGCATCTGTGCTGGGGGCCGGTGCCGTGGGGTACGGCACATGGCTGCTCTGGGCCGCAGCTCCCCTTGCCCCACGGTACCCGCGGTCTAGCCGCAGCAGAACCGTGGACCCTGCAGCGTCTGCTCAGTGACGCTGGATCCAGACGCCTTCGCCAGGCAGTGCCGCTCTCCCCGGGTGCTGCAGCCCCCTCCTCGTTAGCACACTGCCCTCACCCCCTGCTGTGCCAGCGGGGCAGTTTAATTGCTGCTGGCCTCGTTAGCAGTGCTGCCTTCTCACCATCTTCCCTTTAATTGCAGCCTCCCCCCTTCCCCAGCAGCGCTGCATGGCTGGGAACCTCCCCAGGGCCCTCTGGGACCTTAAAAACGGGGTTTGAAGCCCTCGTGACACTCTCCCTT
>NW_009233210.1:1251-3424 GCF_000690835.1 Fulmarus glacialis | reverse complement strand
TGCGCTGGCTCTTCCCGTGTCTGCTGGGAGATGGGAGGTCAGTCCCATGGCACGTGTCCCTCAGCCACCAGCATCTGCAGGACCTTTCACCGCCCCTGTCGGCACACCCTGCCTGAGGTGGGGGCCAAAAAGGTGTGGGAAGTCCCCTAGGAAATCCCTGGGGTTTTTGCAAGACTCCCAAGGTGTTGGCAGCGTGGGGAGGCAGAGACCACCCACGTGAGCCCCAGGATGGGCGAGTGCAGGTTGCAGCACAGCGGGGAGCCGTGGGCTGGTGGACGGGGCCAGGGAAGGGGGGCACCAGGGCTGACCAGGCACGGAGCAGTCAGTTTGGCTGCAACAGCGACGGACGCTCACATAACTTTCCCAGTGGTTTAGCCAACATCCAGCCTGCTCTGTGTGTTTAGTTTTCACTAATCTGTTTGGTTTTTTTAATTATCTGCAAACAAGGTGCCTCCTTCTTTGAATAACAGCGGTGCTGGGTAAAGGGAGCAGCGGGCGGCTGGTCTGTGCAAACAGTGCTGCTCTGCCACTCACCACCCGCCCTGTAACTTCACCCAGGACCTGTTTTTCGGTATTTATCCAGCATCATTAATGGGATTCCACCCTGCTAACCATCATCTGCATGCAACAGCACCAAAAGCAGAAGCAATTCCAGCTGAGTTAGTGTGTAAAAGCCTTTGCAATCATCTTGTGCTACAGACCTGAAGGAGGGTTTAAATATAAGGCTCTTTAATAAGATGAAAATAGCCCTTTCCCCACTGGTTTTCTGCTTCCTTTTTCATGCCACAGGAGCCCTCGGGTTGTGTCAGGGCCCGGCTGTCTGTGGGCTGACAGGTTTCCTAACCGTGCCGAACAACTCCCCTCCCTGCGCCGTCAGTAACGTTGCAGCACTGCAGGAGGCAGCAGCTCAGCGCCGGCCAGTGCCGCTCGGCAGCAGCTGCTGGCCAGGTGTGTTTGGACGATGTCCCCCAAAACTTCTGCAGTTGGACTTTTTTAATCAAACTTTTCAGCAGAAAACCCAGCTGTCACTGGTGGTTTCACCTGATTGAAAGTGAAGCAGAGACCTCGGGACCTTGCCTGGTCATTGCAGTGCCTGAGAGCGGAGTTTGCTGGGACCCTGCGAGTCCTGGAGCTGGTGAGGCTCAGCAGATGGTCCTGGAGAATGGCCGTGTGCCCGTGGGGTCCTTCTCCAAAGAGAGGACCCAGACAGCTCACTCTTCACAGCAGTGGGAATGTAAACCACATTTCCTTCCTTGACTATTATTTTTAATCCAAGCCAATAAGCCCCAAAAGCGTGCTGGCCACCCGGCACACCCCACCCTGGCTACTGGCATCCTCAGCAAACGCACCCGATCCTAGAGATGGGCTGGAGAAAGCAGGAACACGTCACCCGCGTGGTGTTGGGCAGCCAAACCTGCAGCTGCTGGTGGAGGGACGGGAGATGCTCTGCAATATCACCCAGCAATGCCCTTGGCTTCCTGGGGAGCGGAGCAGCCTCCAGCTGTGCTGGGGGGTGTGAAGTAACAGGCACGAGGTTTGCTGCGCTTCCCATCTGCAAAATCTGTCAAGGAAGACACCAAAAGGACCAAAAAAGCTCTGAATATTATTATTATTGTTGTTGTTGTTGTTACTATTTTACAAAGTGGGAAAACTTTTCTTGCCATTCCAAAACCTTCAAGGAAAAAGCAAACTGCCAGTGGCCCAAGGAAGCGTTTTGCTTTTCTAGAGCAACTTCTGTCGGACAATAGCAAAACTCCCTGCAAAGCAGGTGGGCTGGACGGAGATGCCCCATGCAGGGCAGGCGGCCCCATGAGCTTTAGAGCGGTGGCATTCTCCGACGGCGGGCAGAAAAGCGCTGGTGGTCTCACCCGTGACAGGCATCGGCACAAAGCACCGGTGCCTTGGAGGAAACCCCGTGCCTCAGTGTGTGCAGCAGGAAAATGGGTATAATCCTATTTACCTGCCTCCTCCGGAGCTGGCTGTGCTGTTTGATTCATGTCAGGAGCTTGGCTGGTGACTCCTGGATGAATGACGCTATATAAATGCAAAGTGTTATTAATATTTCATGTTGTAGTGAAAATGTACTAATGGGGCTTGTTCCTGGAAGATAAAGTGCTGCCATTAATACACCTCCGCGTCCCCAGCGCCGTGGACCCGCACGGGCTGGCTGGTT
>NW_009233210.1:498-1045 GCF_000690835.1 Fulmarus glacialis | reverse complement strand
GCCTGTGGTCGGCCCTGCCTGCTGCTGGGAGGGAGAGGCGGCAGCAGAGCAGCTCCTGCCTCTTGCTTCACCTCACTCTGTGTTTTTCTCGCTCCCTGTTTATTTGTTTTGTGCCTCCGCCGAGGTATTTGCCAGGCGGACGGGGGCTGATCTCCGGTTTGGCTCAGCTGGACAGTCCTGACCAGCGGGACGTGGAGGAAAGCTGCGTGGCCGCTCACCTTCTCGTCCTGCCATCAAAGCAGGGCTGAGGGACAAGGGGGGGTCACGGTGGCCGTGCCCGCACGCCCAGGAGAGCCCTTGGGTGCTGTGGAGGGGTGGAGGTGTGCTCTGCCTGGAGCCCAACGCCGGCAGAAACTACCCATCACGTCTGGCAGCTCCCCGAAAGAGGGGATTTTTAACCCAGAAAGCAGCAAGCGACGAGAGCCCCTTTGGACACCCGCAAGCCTGGGGGCACCTGGGGCAGAACGGTCCCCCCCCCTGCGATGGGTGCTGCTCCGTGCCCTCACCGCCTGCCCGGCGGGGGGCGCAAGACCAGAGCAAACCCCCT
>NW_009233210.1:0-254 GCF_000690835.1 Fulmarus glacialis | reverse complement strand
CCCCACCCGCCTGCCCCCCCCCCTTGCCTTGTGCTCCCCGCTGCGCCCCAGAGCTGCGAGCGGGGGGCCAGGCCTCAAAGAGGGGGTTCTCTGAGCTGGGGGCTCATTTGGGAGGGCTCCCGGGCTCTGGTGACAGGGAGGAGTGATGGGGAAGAGACTTGTGCCAGCTTGCAGGTGAGGGCAGCACAGGAAAAGTGGTTAATTAATTCCCAGTGAAATAATCAACTGTCGCCCACTCCTCAGAAGGTGGGGAG
>NW_009233209.1:0-244 GCF_000690835.1 Fulmarus glacialis | reverse complement strand
CCTCTACCATCTTCCCCTCTGATGTCCCCAACTCCCAGGGATGTCATCATCCCCTTCCACTGTCCCTTGGTCCTGGGGACACTGTTGTCCCCATCCAACATCTCCAGCTCCCCAGGATGTGCAGCCACAGGCAGCCATCTGTCCCCAGCCACACAGCCAGGTCCTGGGGACATTGTCCCTCTCCCGTGTCCCTTGGTCCTGGGGACACCACTGTCCCCATCTTATGTCCCCAGGACCAAGGGAC
>NW_009233208.1:0-10841 GCF_000690835.1 Fulmarus glacialis | reverse complement strand
CGGCCTGCGGGGCTTCAGCCTCCGCCAAGGGGGCTGACCGCCTCCGAGCGCCGGGGGAACATCACCCGCGTCCCGGTCGGCTCACCCCAACTTTTCCAAGGCCTCCCCCGCTCGCCACGGCTGCGTTCCCCTTTCCAGAAAGAGCATACCCAGGACCTGAACCTTCCCGCAGGTCCGGACAGCTGTTCATCGGTGCTGTGTTTTAAAATACGTTAGCGATGCCTGGCTGCTTGGATACTCGTAATCTCTAAGGAGCGTTTTCAGCATAAAGCCTGGCAGCTGGGAAGACAGGAGATGGGAGGTCAACGTTAAGTGGATAAATAAATAATGCATAAACAGACATCAGATGATGCATAATGTCAAACCTGATCCCGCTGCAGGCAATACGAATGTTACCTGAGGAAAGGTTTATCTCCCGACTTCAGGATCTGGCCTGCACCAAAGATGCCAATGCCACTACTTCTACCAGAACATTCAGCATCCCTGATCAAAACCAGCATAAACTTGGGGAAAGGGGGGAGCAGTTTTATTATTCACAGAGTAAAAAGGGTTCTTTCTCAATCTATTACTGTTGCCAACCAAAAATACCAGTTCGTTGTGGGGGTTTAATACATTTGTTTCTGGCCAGTTATCACCTGTAACTAAACGAGGCTACGAGGCAGGTTTGGCCTTCCCTGGGATGGGCACAGTCCCGCTGCCTTCGCTTGTGTGTGAGCGATGCCCCTGGCTTCCGCCGCTGTGAGAGGCACGCACCACCTACGCTGCGCAAACAGCAGTGTTACAGGGTCACTGTGAGCGGAAGTTCCATCTGCTCATTCTACAGATGCGTAAATCTGCAAATAATTAACTTGTCATGATCCAAGCTGTCAGGTACTTGCACCTACTTAGTTCTTAAAAGTAGTGCAGCAGCAGAATATATTCCAGCACCTTAGAAATTACTCTCAGCTATCCTGACCAAAAGAATGGCTGCCAGCCATGGCAGCCAGAAACTACTTGTGGACAGAGAAGTAGGACCTAAGCAGATCAACACGAGGTGAAAAAATTCAGTTTTTCAGCTGTGATACCTAAAAGCCTTCCCATAAGGAGTAAATTCTTAGCAGGCTAACTCATGTAGCTTTTCAAAGGCATGTAGGAGTCACAGTAAACATTCAGACAGGGATATGAAAAATTTTCTTTTTATGAAGCACAAATGTTAAAGTATAACTGTACATTGCAGAAACGTTTAAATGCCATAAAAATATTTTTTAAAAAGTGTAGTATTTAATAATTGTACAAAATTATATTAAAAAAAATGAAAAGGTATATTTAATGCCTTGATTCACAGTAAGGAGAACTCTCTTGTAAGCTGAGTATTCTTATCTCTGCCCCCATTATTTCACTTGATCAGCTTTCTCTGCACCAATGTAGAAATCAATTCACTGACTTGAATACAGCAATCCATCCAGCAAAACAGGTTTCAGAGTAATTCATCAACAGAGCTAAAGAATAATAGCAGAGTCCTTTCACGTTAAAAAAGTGGTCTGGTTGAAAGACCAGCCACTCACAACTCCCTGTACTACAAACTAACTTCTCATTTGAGTTATAGAAAAGATTTACTTTGTCAGAGCTAAAAGGTATAACTCACTATCAAACTGCAAAATGAAATAACTACTTTCTGCTGCATCTGAACAGTTGTTTTTGTTTCCCTGTGGATAATCCACCTGAACCATACCTGGAGCAACCTGGAAAGACAAGAGAAGTATTCGTTAAAAATGAGTGTTGCATATTTTCGGTGTTCAGGCATATGCTCACAGAATGTTAAAAAAAGACAAGATCTGTATGTTGAGTCCAGAAATAAAGTTGGACAATACCAATTCCTATGTTATGAAATAGCATTGTTTCTCACTTATTCGTCTTATGTATTCAGCTTTTTGGTTCGTATCTGAATCTGATGAGTCACTTTCCTCAGATGAATGAGAGGAGTTTTGCCATTCACGAGAGCTGTTACAACAGTGTGGTTTCTGCACACTTTCTGTGTCATCCAGGAGTTTTGATTCCAAAGCATGAGTACATTGCCAGTCAACTGCATCTTCCTGGGAAGAAAGAAGAGCTGCAGAACTATCCACGTTCTCTTCAGAGGCTCCCAACAGCACAGTTTTTAAGTTAATGGTAAAGCAATCACTGTTCCTTCGCCTAGAAGAGTAGTTACAATTTACCTCAGAGAAAGCATTAAGTAACTCACTACTTGCGTCTTTGTCTTCTTCAACGTTCATCTCATGCTCTTCAAAGTCTTCTGGGTCAGCATCCGGATTTTCATTTGCCTGGCTGCTGCTGTCGTCACATGTACTATTTGTAAAGTACTGCACGAATACATTCGGTGTGTCAGAGGAATGAGGTACTCTACTTATGATCTCACGCCTTGTATAGTCATGATTACTTATGACATCGCTGTCACTGTCATCTTCATCGCTGACAGAACCGCTGGATTCATTTGCCCTTTTTTTAACCTCTTTGTAAATGATCTCTAGAGAGGCTATTTCTTCAGATTTAACTATCCAAGGTGAATCGGCTAATGTCCTGATGCATACCTAGAAGAGCAAAGTGAATTAAAAAAAAAAATCAGCCAAATTCACACACACACACAGAAAAATATGAAAAAAATATACCCCCAATCATGAGGTTCTCAAACAAACAATTCCTTCTGTGCCACACTTTTGCCTTTTTCTGCAGAGTTCAGGGCATCTAGGATTGTTCCCTCTTCTCCATTCCTGTAAATATGACAGCCTTCACTACAAATCAAGGCACACAGCATTAGACAGCCTCAAAGAAATTACACTAGTGCCAAGCAGTGTCAGCTATGAAATGTTTTAATTCTAATTTTTGAGACATCTTTCTAAGACTAAAAGCTCATTTTAGAAATACATCTTAAACCTGAGGCAAGTCTTGCAACTCTCTAGTAGCTCTTGCAGTTACCATGCAAAAGAGAAGCCTTACATGGATGATCAATTTTCATGTCCTTTAGAAATGTACCATTTGAAGCAATGAACTATATAACATCCTAAGTCCCATTTTCTCAGTTCTACTCTGCACTTCTGAGGATTACTGAATGCACTTCTGAGGATTACTGAATATTCAAAGCATTGAGAGGAAAATGTTGACAATAAAAAAAATTAACCTTAGACACTACTTGGCAAAGTCATGTTCAGCAATCTTAGCGATATGAAGGTAATGACATAGCAAAGGACAGAAACATGAGGAAAGAAGTCTGATACCAATCTGCTCTGGATATGTTTGTAGAAATGGAAAATATTTATGCTGAAAAACCCTATAGAATTAAATGTAAAAGAAGTCAGAGACTATAAAAAAAAAAGAAAGCAAGCAAAGATGGATAGAAACAAGTCCCAGGAATCTTGTTATTTTTGCTTGAAATTTAGTGGCAGTTCAGTCTCGTCTCTTTCTATTAAAATAAAAAATTAGCTGACTCAGGACTGCCTTCCTCAAGCCCTAAAACATGACACTTGATCACAAAAAAAGTCAAAGAAAGATTGTTTTATTAAAAACAGTGGAACAATTTGAGTGATATATTACCATTACCTTCCTTTCTTCCTTAAGTACTCTTCCTTAATCATGGACTTTTTTGCCAATCACTGCATGTGACTACTGTTTGCCTTGTGTATGTGCCCATCCTCCTCCCTATCCCTACCCTGAGTAGGTTTGCTTCCAGAGATCTATTGTTTCTTTTCTTTTTGTTTGCTTTTTGTTTTCATTCAACTCCAATATTCGAGTAGATAATGACTCCAGGAGTTAATTTCTAAGACACTATGCCAGCTCTAGATTCTGGCAGAGATAACTTGCATGTAAATATCCTTTTTTCCTACTAAGTTTTCCACTATCACGCACCCTTTTCACTAATCCCTGTTTATAACAGAATACAGTAATAAATCATTACTGAGACTGGAGAAGGAAGACGACATCAGGCTGCCCAGAGAAGTGATCCTGAACTTGCTAGTAACAGTTCTGGAACTAACAGCTAGGATACTTTTCTGGCAGGGACATATCTGCACATAACTGCATCCCAGCCTGTGGTATGAGAAACATCTGAAACTGGAAGGTTGGGGACCTGTAAGGTATATCTGATTTCAGTAACGAGGATTTTTCCTTTGACTGAGAAGCTACTGTTGATGTTACAAAGCAGACTCAGGAAACCTGAGAAACAACATGCTTTAAAGACTACTTCCTCAAAGCAGTGTCTCATCTCTATGAAGGTCTTCGATGGTCTGTCCTTTGTCTCCTTGCTGAGATGAATTGAGAGTAAGTTCTTATTTGCTGTGTGGGAGATCATTTCCAACAACCATCCAGATCTGGTGCTTACCAGGCTGCTGAACTTTTACTTTTAGCACTTCTCACATGCTGTCCTTGACTTCTTTTGTGGACAATAACCATGAAGCATAGCTTTAGGAAAAAAAAAGTCTTAAGAGCACTAACATTGACTCTTTTCTTCTCCAGATGTGCCTAAATAACTGGCCCATCTTTTGGAGACTAAAACTCCCAACTCTAGCCCATTTTTATGCATCACTACAGGAACAATATGCCTATATCCAACTGGGTCTTTAGAGCTACTTTTTGTCTTTTCAGCTTGCTTTCCTATAGAAACGTGATAAAGAAGAGACCTGGAAGGCAAGTTTAAGATAATTGCTTTCAGTTGTAGAATCTCTCAAAATGCTTTTAAACTCCAGCAACCAGGGACCTGGCTAAACTATCCTCAAATCTTCAGGGAATGCTCTGATTTTTGGTGTAATAAATGGAAAAATATTATAGGGGTAATTTTCTGTTTTTGTTAATGGTTTTGTTCTTAGAGAGGAGTACAATGCTGCAGGAGGAAATAATGGAGGCAAAATGTGCCAGAAACTGCTTTCCTAAGGAGCAATGGATACACATCACTCCTGAATGTTTTCAGAGCATCCTTCTTGGTGGAGAACAGGTCTTCTCCCTATGCACTTCACCTAAGAACTGGAGTAGGTTTTTTGTTTTGGAGTTATTGCCCTGGCTCAGATAGTAGAAGAAATTTGTCTGCTACAGGAAGGATTTACATATAAGGTAATTTTCAAAGGGCAAGGGGTTAATTGTCCTACACTGGGTGCTCTGCTGTAGGACTTAGCCTGCTTCTGTGTACCATAAAGAGTTCATTTAAAGTTACTTGGGTGGAGGTCTGCCCTTCAGTACTGCCTGCCCCCTCTAACTTCATAGAATCATAGAACAGCCCAGACTGGAAAGGACCTCGAAAGACCGTCTGGTCCAACCTTTCATGGGAGAGGGAGCCTAGATGAGATTATCTCAGTGCTCTGCTGTAGGACTTAGCCTGCTTCTGTGTACCATAAAGAGTTCATTTAAAGTTACTTGGGTGGAGGTCTGCCCTTCAGTACTGCCTGCCCCCTCTAACTTCATAGAATCATAGAACAGCCCAGACTGGAAAGGACCTCGAAAGACCGTCTGGTCCAACCTTTCATGGGAGAAGGAGCCTAGATGAGATTATCTCGCACCCTGTCCAATCACACATTAAAACCTCCAGGGATGGGGACTCTACCACATCCTTGGGGAAGCTGTTCCAGGGATTGATTGTTCTCACTGTAAAACAATTTCTTTCTTATATAGAGATGAAACCTCTCATGGTACAACTTATACCCATTGCCCCTTGTCTTGAGAGTCTCTGTCCTGTTTGTAGCCACTCTAAGTACTGGAATACTGTAATGAGGTACCCCCTGAGCCTTCTCTTCTCCAGGGAGAAAAGACCCCTTCAGTCTTAAGGTAATTTTCAAAGGGCAAGGGGTTAATTGTCCTACACTGGGTGCTCTGCTGTAGGACTTAGCCTGCTTCTGTGTACCATAAAGAGTTCATTTAAAGTTACTTGGGTGGAGGTCTGCCCTTCAGTACTGCCTGCCCCCTCTAACTTCATAGAATCATAGAACAGCCCAGACTGGAAAGGACCTCGAAAGACCGTCTGGTCCAACCTTTCATGGGAGAAGGAGCCTAGATGAGATTATCTCGCACCCTGTCCAATCACACATTAAAACCTCCAGGGATGGGGACTCTACCACATCCTTGGGGAAGCTGTTCCAGGGATTGATTGTTCTCACTGTAAAACAATTTCTTTCTTATATAGAGATGAAACCTCTCATGGTACAACTTATACCCATTGCCCCTTGTCTTGAGAGTCTCTGTCCTGTTTGTAGCCACTCTAAGTACTGGAATACTGTAATGAGGTACCCCCTGAGCCTTCTCTTCTCCAGGGAGAAAAGACCCAACTCCTTCAGTCTTTCCTCACAGGGCAGGTTCTCCAGCCTTTTGCTCATCTTCATGGCCCTCCTCTGGACCCTCTCCAGTCTGTCCACATCTTTCTTGTGCCGTCAGGACCAGAACTGGACACAGTACTCCAGGTGTGGCCTGACAAGCGCTGAGTAGGGTGGGATGATCACATCTCTCTCTCTCTCTGTTAGTAGCTCGTCACAGAAGTAGCAAGAAATGGTTTTGAAAAAGATTGAATATTTGTTCCGCAGAACAGACAGGATTTAGAGCCTATAGACTATCTCTGACATAGTAAAACTGCAAATTAAAGCATTGTATGTACTTACATAACTTGTACCTAATGCACAGGATTAGAAATTTCAAATGGTAAACTTCCTCCTCCCAACCAGGAAGGTTAAATATGAGAATTATTACATACCAAGGTATGTGGGAGCGATTTTTTTTGAAGAATATAACCTCCTGCATGCATACACTTCAGGGCACCAGCTAATATCAGTGAAAAACATACAGCACCTGCGATTGCAACTGTATGATAATCTGCAAGTGAAAAAACCAACGAAACAAACATACATGAATGAAGTTTCCAATGACCACATTTCATATTTCACATTCAGAACAGCTATTTAGAATCACAGAATAATTTTGGTTAGAAGGGACCTCTGGAGGTCATCTGGTCCAAAGTCAAACAAGACCAAATCTCAAATTAGATTCAGGAATTAAAAAAGAAATTACACCATCTTTGATAACTAATTATGCAGTTAGTGAAGATTTATATGGCTCACAGGATTAACAATAGATTTGGAGCCCCCAAATGGATGGGTTTTTATATTTCACTTAAAAATTCCCACAATGTTTATCACTCGGAAGGTACTTTCTCTCTTATTATTTTTAGGATTAAATGACTTGTAAATCTGCCTATGTAAAAAGAAAACATTTGCACATAATCAAGTCAGACAATCCATTCCTGCACCACAGCACAGTTACCTTGTTGAGCTACAGTCTCTGCAGTTATACATTTCCAGGCTGATGGGATGGAACGTTTGTTTAGAGATGCAGTGATCATAACAGACACACAGTAATTTCTATTTGGATACAATTCTTCAATGACAGTATTAAAAATTTCTTCAGTGGTTTTCTCACGTGGCCTCTGCCATGAAAGACAATGTTTTAAAGTTAGCTATTTGCCTAAAAAGAGATCCCCAGCCACTGATAAAACATCATGGCTATTTCAGAGAAATGCAGCAGCATGTGAAACTGCAAAAACTGACACAGTAACTCAGTGGTTTACCTAGACAACTGCTTCATCTCTAGTTCTAGCTGATGTCAAGATGCCTACCTTACGCCTGTTTGTGATATATTGTATTATCAAAGATAAATTGCCTTCTGTCTCCACCTGTTGGTCACTATATGTCCCCTTGAAGCAGCCTCACATAGTCTACAGATTTGAAACTGCAAGTGATATTCTGGTTCAGAAATCAGGGAAAAATATCCATGGCAGGCAAGTTGTGGTCCTTCTGTGACTCATGGCAGAATGAGTTAGACAGATTAAATTCCCAACAGGTACCTCTCCGACCTGCTGTTCAAAACTTCCAATACAGGCAGTCCATGCTCTAGTTAGGCAACTTATTCCAGAGCTTTGCCACCCCAGGTATTAATGTCTCTCTTGACGTTTAACCTAGTCTGCACAACTGTCAATTTCACTTCGCTGTTTTTGGTCACAGTCACAGTGAATGGTTTATTTCCTCTTATTCTGTAGTAAATGTTTACATACTCAGAGACTCTGCCCTCTAACTGTGCTTTGCCTGCTTACACTAAGCAGTCCCCTATTATTCCAGCATTTTCTCACAGGTCACGTGTCAGGATCCCCCACAGTCCCTACTGTTCCTTTTTGGATCCCGCTCAACTGGGCCATGTCTTTTCTGAACCCCAGATTGGTGCAGGGCAGCTGGGCTTTACAAGCCCTGAGTACGTAAAAATATGATTTTTTTTTTAATCTCTCTATATGTGAGTCATGTTTAGCTTGTAATATTAGAGAATATTCTCATCCTTTCTGGCAAAACTGCTGCCTGTGTAGCTGTTACCACTCTACTTATTACACACACAATTATTCTTAAGTGTTACGCCTTGCATTGGTCCTTATTGAATTATCTCCTATTATTTTAAGATTACTTCTCCATTTTGTAAGGATCATTTTAAGTTCTAATCATGCCTATCTACCTCTCTATTTCTGCAAACACACACACAAAAAAATTAAATAGTACCAGATCCAGAATAGGTTGTTTCAGAAACTAGCTGGATACATTTTTCCAGTTTGACAGAAAATTACTGAACTGCTTTCCGAACACATTTACCTATCAGCTGTGCATACACCTGCTAGTAGTTTCTGCTAAACTGTCTTTCTCTTGTCATCCCAGAGAATAATCACTTGAGCAAGTGCCCTGTGCTTTATTTCAAGTAAGGAAACAGGACAACTAGTATTCCTCTTCTAGGCCTGCTTCTCTGCCATAGAAGGAAGCTAAGATTATGTTGGCCATTCTCTTTGTTTTCTTCTAAGTATCTTCTACTCACGTATTTGCTTCTGTGAATCTGCTAACCATTAGAGACATTTTATGCTTTCTATACTTCTCCCCGAAAGCACAAATAAAACAGAGTTCTCTACCTTATGCTCTCCATCAAGTGTTTTCAGTGTTATATCATAATCAAGCTCTTCATATATATCAATTAAAGACAGTAGCTTTTCATTTTTTCTGAAGTGAGAGGTTGGCAGCTTTATGGTAACATTTATACAGTTTAGACAGGAGCTGATATTAACTTCTGGTGGTCCCAGAAACGCTATTGAAAAAAAGAAAGAGAAAAAAAATTATGGAAAAAATATATACTATGTATTCAGTACCAATTCTATTTGGGAGACGGATATATAGCTGACTAATCAGATTCCAGAGTATGTCACTGTTGTAAATCCACAAGGCCTTGCAACATTTAAGTTCCACAGTCAAATGATCTTTTCCCATATGACTAGATTTTAAAAACAGAAAGCAGTAGAGGGGAGGGAAGAAGCAGAAACGTGACAGAGGCTTTGCTTCAGCTCCACAGAGATGTAAGCTTTTTATCTATTTGAGAGGAAAGCTGAGGTTAATGTATAGGAAAAGCTGATTACTTTCTTGCTCATCATCACCTTTTAGTCACTCTCTGGAAGGAATCTCTGTAGAAATTCAGTGGTGTGTAGCCCTGCACATATTCATACTGGTTGCAAAGAAGGCTATAGATTTAAACTTGACAGCTGAGCTCCAAAGACTATACTGACAGTAGGACGGAGGACCTAGCGAAACATAGTTACACTTCTGTGAGACTTCCACTGAGTTCAAAGTAATCTCTCAAGTTCAGGTCCTCAAAACATGTAGGTGTTTGAAGAGCCATGCACACCAATTGTCTCCTCTCTCCAAAACTACACATCCATCAAGATCAGAGGAACTTCCGTAGTGAATCAAGCCTAAGATCTTTCTTCCTCCAATACAGGAAAGTAGTAGGAATGTTGGAAAATGGTGTGAGAACAAACTATCTCCATAATCCTCCATTTCTGCATAGTACATTGTGGGGGAAAAAAACTATGAAAATTTAGAGTTTGCATTTCACTCTTGTCTTTTCCAGAAGCGTGTACGTTTTCATCAAGGTGGAGACTGGTTTGTCAACCTCTGCAAAATTCAAAAAAGCAATATAAATTTGCTAACTATTACTGTTCCTGAAATAGGGTAGAAAGCAAAAAAAAAAAGGTTTAATACTTAGAACAAATGTGAGCTTTCATCTACTCTCAAACAGGAAAGCATGTCCTAGTCAATGGTTGCACACTTACTCCTTTCTCATCTTTTGTTTTAAGTTACAAATAAACATTAGCTTAAATCTGGTCACAGTCAAATGTGATTGTTCTCCTGGCTCTTTGTAATGAAGCCTTTCTGTCTTTGCTCAATGCATCTGTCAGCAGGAGTGAGACTCCACCACAGGTACGTGAAGGTAGATATCAACTACGCCCAGTAAGGAAATATCTCAGAATATTGATTCTTTCCTATTCAGGCACTGTAAAACAAAGAAGGACTACAGAGTTCATCTAAGTCCCATGCCCTGGAAAACATGACTTCACTCAATTGCTTATGGGTTGAACTAGAGAACTACTAGCAAAACATCCAATTTAAATTTACAAGTTGCCAGTGACGGACAATCAGCCAGAGCACCCGACATTTTGTTCCAGTGGTCAATTCAAAATACGTCTCTTGTTCCTAGCTAAAATTTATCTAGCTTCAGCTTCCAGTCAGGGCATGCTGTTATGCTTTGTTTACAAGACTGAAGAAGCCTGCCATCATATTAAGTAGTAGTCAATGCACCTTCTGATCCTTCTTTTTATTAAACTAACTGCTGAAAGACTGAAGGCCTCCACCTCAGAGGGATGTTCTCAAATCCTTCAGTTATCCTTGTGGCTATCTCCCCAACCCCTCAAATTTTTCATCATTTCTGAGACTATAAGTGAACACAGCTGCAGCTACCTCTGTGCTGAATTCATAGAATCA
>NW_009233207.1:45389-58602 GCF_000690835.1 Fulmarus glacialis | reverse complement strand
GGCTGCGGGTGCGGGGAGCTGTTAGGGTCCCGGTCCCGGGGCGCGGCCTCCTGCGCGGGGTCTTTGTTCCGAGAAAGGAGCGAGGCCGGGCGGGGGCGGAAATGCTTGTCAAAGTTTCCTCTGGGAAGTAAAACGTTCCTAGGCGCAGACTTCTCTGACCAGAACCGCTTCTCCCCCAGGTACTATATGCAAGGAGTGTGTCGGGAGGGGAACAAGTGTCTCTTCTCGCACGACTTATCTACGAGCAAATCCTCCACCATCTGCAAGTACTACCAGAAGGGACAGTGTGCCTATGGAGCTCGGTGCAGGTAAAGACCCGGCTCCTTTTGGAACAGTGAGTTCGGAAGAACTGGGCATAATCATCACGTGCGGTCAGCTTTACACTCCAGGGAATCAAAGATCAAGATAAGACTTTTTACACGACAAAGGGAATGAAATAACATATTACAGATGAGCTTTTTCTCCCCTGACCAAAACCAGCTTATGGATGCAGTATTATAGTTTTACTCTGTCTTGGCTTCAGCAATTATTTTACTCTGTAGAAGTTAAACTTCAGGTTTCACATATGTTTTTATCTGGTTCTTGTTATAGTAAGACCTATTAAATGCAAAAGCCAGAGTCTCAGGTGTGCAGCTTCACATGAAATAGTGTTTGGCTGTGTGGTTTGCTTTCCGCGTGACTGAAGTGGCTGGAAGCGGGCAGTGTTCCGGCAGTGCTTCACTCGCTTCTCCTGATGTAGCTGGTAGACCCCTTCATGCAGATTCCAATGCGCAGTTTTGGGGACTTTCAGTTCTGTCTTAGAGCAAAGTGGTTTTTTCACGCTCCCCTCGGTTTGGTGGGAAAGCTGAACAGTACCACACCTTTTCCTGAAGTCTTCTGCTTAAAACTCCTTGAGAAACGCTCTAGTAAATACTATGCATTAGTTAATGTTGTTACATTCCATCAGGGATGTGCCACAGGGCAGCCCGTGGCTCCTTGGTGGAAAAATTCTGGTCACGGATGAGAAGCCTGTGTTTGTACCTTCCCCTGACAACAACAGGGGATCTTGTGGCACTGCTGCGATTGCAATGGCTTAGTTATATTTCCTTTCCTTTGCTTAGTTCGTGGTACCAAACTTGGATCAGGAGACTGAACATCGGTGATTTTTGTAGCTTCTGTTAGCTGCTCGCATTGAACTGGTAATGTATAATGTTGCTGGCGGCCGTGTTATTCACGGGGGCCACCTCATACGCCGACTGGACCGTAATGATGGCGGCAAAGCGTGTTGAGGTTTCACTCCAGCTGTTCTGCTCTAGTTCAGGGCACTCGATGCACATAAGCAATTTGTACGTACGGCACGTCTGTGGGCACTAAGTACAGGACCAGAAACAGATACAGAGAATATTTTTGTTCCCATCAAAAAACTCTAGGGTTCAGGTGTTTCCATGGCTTTACTGGACCAGGCTCTTTACTGCACTGATTGCTTCTGCTCTGCTGCTGGAGTATATTTCCATAGCTTTACCGGATGTTTCGAGTCCTTTCCTATCCCATATGCAAATACTGCATCTTCACCTGTGGTGTTGGAGCATAAAGTCTAAGTGTTGCTGCTTGTAAAGGGAAAACAAGACCATGAAATGTCACTCCTTCCTGCACAGCATTTTGACGTTCCTTCTCTGAGAAATGCCAGCAAACCTGTTTGTGCGAGGGGATGACGAAGATCTAATTTAATATGCACATGAATAATGTCCTTTCAGCTATGCTGGCTGTCTCTGGAGAAGAAACTATAGGTGTGCTTTCAGAGGCATCCGTTTTCTGAGGCTGAGAAACCTTTTAGTCTGGCTTTGAAAGAGACTGAGCAGTTCAGTCGACTTGTCAGAAAAATCCTTCAAAAAAACAAAAGTAGCTATTCAGTTTTATTTTGTTGAAATATTCATCAGGGGAGCTGTCCCGCCGCTGTGCCAAGTTTAACCTTTGTAACACTTGTTGTGTCTTTTTCCTGTCGCAGGTATGATCACACCAGACTTCCCGCGTCGGGGGCTGCAGCGGCCCCTGCGCCGCCTCCCCTCTCATCGGCAGCGCTGCACAACCCTCGCCATCCTCCCGAGCACGGCGCGCCGATAATCAGGAGCAAACTGCACGAGACTGGCAAACGGGAGAAGAAAACGCTAGTGCTCAGGGACAGAAGTGAGTGGGAGCGGTGCGGTGCTCGTCCTCCTTGATGCTTGATAGGAGTTAGATAGTTTTTCTCCTTTTATTACTTGAGTTTCGTGGACAGCTGGGGAGGTGCAGTCGGACTTCCTAGCCGATGAGGCCTCTTTCCTGGAAAAGCTTGTGCCTGTCAGCACTTTTTAATGACCGTGTCTAGCTGACTGGCTTTTAGCTTGGTGTTCCCTGAAGGATGTTTTCTTTTGGGGTGTTTTTTTGTTTTAATTTGGGTTTTTTGGTTAAAATATCTCTGCCCCTCAGATCTTTTCGTGCAGTTTGTTCTCAGCGTGAGGGCGTTTGAAATGGCTGCTTTGTGCCAGGGTACCTGGCACGTGCTCTGTGGAGGATTGTTCCTGAGGGCTGGCACAGAGGCACGGAGACATCCGTCCACGCCTGACAGGCAGGGTGGCGGAGCCGAGCCCCCCTGCCGCCTGCACGCTGCTCCCGCCCGTTCTCGCTGTCGCACTGAACGGGCCAGTTGCCCTAATATGAAATGAGAGGATTTTTTAGCCTATTTGTGAACAGAAAACAGCTGAAGAAATCTTGAAATCGAACTTTTCTGTAGATAGTTTGTGAAAATCCTTGTGATTTGTGAGCAAAAGGGGCTTAGAGATGAGATTTCATTGAGAAGAAAACTTTTAAAAAAAAAAAAAACCAAACTGGTAATCGTTGGAAAGAAAGTATATGGAGCTTCTTGTGTGGGCTTTGTGCAGGGTCTTCTATGGTTCATATTATGTTTCTGTTTCCCAAGATCTGTGTGGCTTGAATGAAGAAAAGCAGAAACCCAGTGCCACAAGCGATGTGGTGTGTTGCAGTGACCAAAATGACAACCTGGAAATGAAGCCCCATTCGTATTTGGAAGCTATTTGCAGCGGACTGGAAGATCCGGTAGCTGGAAGCTCCTGTGCTGATGGAGAGCAGCTGTGTCCTTACGCTGCAGCGGGAGCGTGCCACTTCGGAGATCGCTGCCTTTACCTCCACGGAGACGTGTGTGAGATATGTGGATTGCAAGTACTTCACCCTTTCGACCAAGAACAGAGGAAGGCTCACGAGATGGTAATACTAACATGAAATCGGTGTGAGATTTGCCTTGCTAAGTGCAAGATTTGGTTTGTTTGCTCTAAAATCCAAAGATGTGTTTTGTAGAAGAGCCTGTTGTTCCAAAGAGCTTTTGGTTTATTGTTTATCTACTATAAAATGATTCTGAGTGGTCTGTTCAAGCATCTGGGGCTTAATTGGTAATGATGATGCAGATAGCCTTTTTACAGCAACTTCTTTTCTTCCCATTTCATCCTTACGGGAAACTTGCCTGCAGCCTTCTCTCAGAACACCCTAAAACTCTACCAGGAAAATGTCTTTTGTAGCTTACACGACGTCTCAATGGTACGTTGTGTACAGTGGGGGAGAGGAACTGTGGGCTGCTGGTGCCTTCTGAGAGATCGCCCTGCCGGTCTGCTGAGTCGCCTCTTCAGGTGTCTCCTCTTGGCCGTGGCTGATTTCAGGGCAGGGTCAGGTAGGGACAGACAAAGATTTTGGAGCTGAACTTGAGGTAGGATGGCTGGAGGGTCTGGATGAGGAATTGTTTGGGTAAAGACAGGCTTAAGGGGCTGCTCTTTTCTCTGCCTGGCTACCAGATTAGGTCAGGGCTGGTCAGGAACAGGAGTTCTCAAGGCCGAGGAGGAGAAAGACCAGTTAGTAGTTACTGAATCGTGAGTGTCTCCAGAATCTGGAGTAGAATCCAAGGGGTTAAAAATCTCAGCTTTTGTGCAGTCGATGTGTACTTGCAAAACGTGCTGGTGTAGGAGTTCTCACTTCTCCCGGGAGCTCGTTGGTATCTGGCAGGGTATCGCGTCACCGCTGCTCTCAGGTGCTTGGCTCCGGAGGCGGAGCTGTGTGTTGGATGAGAAGGTGCAGTAGTCAGAATGCTGCTGTTAATGTGGAATTATTTTGTGTCCTTTTTTTTATTATTATAATTTAAAGTCTTTTAAATTTCTTTCACTTGTCAAGTCCTGAGAACTTTGAAAATCGAGAGGTAAAACTATGCAGATATAACCACCGGCTCACCTTATAGTGCTGTGAAAGTGTAAATTGGTTATTGATTGTCACTACTGGGATACTGTGCTGAGAAATGCTGAAGGAAAGCCTGTAATGAGAGACTAATTCCTTAGCGAGGGTAAAACTTAATATCCGGTGAGTGAGCGTGGCCCTCATGCTAAGCAGAGTAACATCTTGAGTGTGGCACCCATTCTGGACCCTGAACTAGGTTTGTGGGGTATTTGAAGCATTTCCTTGTGCAAATCCTGTTCTGTGACAGAGATATAGAAAGGTGTAAATGAAGAGTGTTCAGGCAGTTTTACTTCTGATACTCCCGAAGCTGCAGGGAACACTGAAGGGCTGAAATATGTGATTGAATTTCATGTTCTTAAAATTAAATTATGATGATGAAGGGTAGGAATGATGCTGTTAATCAGCATACCTTATTTTTCCTGTAATAGATCCCTTTCCTAGACACTTTTGTTGTACAAGGAACAGGCTTATATATGGACTGCAGTAACCAATGACGTCTCTCCTGTGACAGATGTGCATGGCGACATTTGAGCATGACATGGAGAAGGCCTTTGCCTTTCAGGCAAGCCAGGACAAAGTGTGCAGTATCTGCATGGAAGTGGTGTACGAGAAACCATCAGCCTCCGAGAGGAGGTTTGGGATCCTTTCCAACTGCAATCACACCTACTGCTTGTCTTGCATCCGGCAGTGGAGATGTGCCAAGCAGTTCGAGAATCCGATCATAAAGTAAGCTGATGTTAACCAGAGTCTCTTCTCTGTGGCCTGTGTCAGTGAGAGGGGCTCTCCAGTGTGCCTTGACTTGGTACGGAAATAAAACGGGTGATAGGGGATTCCGTAGCTGTAAATATTAACATAGCCCTTAATAAGATCTGAGCTCAAAAATCCTGGTCCAGGTGCTGGCAAATTCCTGTGAGAACTGCCTTCAAGACCAGCAGGACGCATCAGGTGTCCTTTGGTCACAGTTCCCTTACATGCTGTGGTTCCCTGCGGGAAGAGCTCGGCCCTCTGTAACTTAGCCCTCTCTCGTTGCGTTGTCGGTGGGGCAAAGCGTACACGCGTAGGCTCTGGACGAGCTGAGACCTTGTTAACCTGTGCCCTGTGTGTAAAAACAGTAACTCCTTTTTTTCTATGTATGTATGTACTTAATTACTGGATTTTTCTCTAAATTATAGCTTACTCAAGCTAAATGTCCCACTAATCACACATTTATCTATATCTGAGTAAATGCCTTCATCTTCTAGCTCTATAAAAATGTATTCCAAACATGCTTCTCCTCAGATGAGAGAATTTAAAACTTCCAATTAGGGCAATTTCCTTTTTTGAGCATCTCTTTGAAAACCCTCTCAGGTTACAAGCGTGCTGAGGAAAAGGTGGGAAATATTTTCAGTCTTCTGCCAAAATAGACTTTTCTGCACAACTTTCATTATAAATTGCATTGAAGTGAACGTTCGCTCCTTAGGGCATAACCTGTATTGGAGTTGAGCTTCTGTTGGACAGGTACTGAGATATTCTGCCTACAGTAAGGACTGTGAGGGTTTTTTTCAGAAACAGCGCCCTGGAATCCGTTTTGAGTATGGATTAAATACCAACACAAATTCTTCAAACGTGTTCTTTATATTTCTCCATCATGGTGAACATGCCGGTTGTTGCAGAGTTAATCTAAAGGAGGGACTTGGCTTAGTTCTAAAAGCACTGCCTGCTGGAGACCAGGTGTTCTGGGGGAGTTATGGGGAGGGGTAATAACGCCTTTCCTGGGCTTGTTGAGGTACCTGAAGTTGATCTTAGTTCCTCATGTAGAAATCCATCCCATAAAACCACTAAGTGAACAACTCATCACTGCTGGTAGGAGTCAGATCACATTTCAAAAGGCTTAGAGACCTTCCTTTTTCTTTTTTCAACTGGTTCGGCTTTCTGCTGCGCGGGAGCTGCAGTACTCGCGTAATAGTTACGGTTTAGTTCTGCATATTGGGGTTCGCAGATACAGTTTATTTCTGCATATTGAGGAAATACCTGTTAGTTTTGCTCAAGTCTAGAAACAAACGCGAGGTATCGCAAGCCCTGACTGCACTGAATTGGATTATTTCAACTGAAACTAGTAACAAATGTGCACGGGTGTGTGAGGAGATGTCTGCTGCTTGAGTGTGACAAACCGTCTCCCTTTCCCTCAGGAGACTGCTCTTTCTGGCTGATTTATTGAGGAGTATTACTCTTGGAAAGTAACGGAGCATTGCTGTTTTGTCTTGATCCATTAAGGTCTTGCCCGGAGTGCCGTGTGATATCCGAGTTTGTCATTCCCAGTGCGTATTGGGTAGAAGACCAGGAGAAGAAAAATGAGCTGATTGAGGCATTTAAGCAGGGAGTGGGGTAAGTTCAGTAACCGCAAATACTATTTACATTGTCCTTAAGACAGATACACTGAGACTTAGTCAATCAAAGTGCCTGTATTTTTAAACTTTATGTAATTACAAACCATTCTACAGGAAATTCTTAATCTCTGTTAATGCTTTTATTTAACTTTGTGACTGCTACGAAAAGGTCTGTGGCGTAATTATAGATCAGAAATTATTCAAACTCACTGTGCTCTGAAATGTTGAAGCTATTTCAGTTCACTTGGCAAAATTGGCTTCATGCGTTTTCTGTTGATCCCTTAGACATAATTGCCCGGAAGGTTGTCAGTTACTGAGGAAAACAAATAGGGAAGGAAAATGTAATAGTCTCTTGAAGTATGGGGTAGAAATTCACGGGGCTTTTGTAATGTCTACTGGAAATGGAAAATACTACGTGACTGCATTCCTTTTATTGTCTAGTAACGATTTGCCCGGTGCTTGGAGCACTGGGAGCGGTCTGCTGACGGGTGGTTTGACAGCAGCTTTGCCTGGAACGTGTAAGGCTCTGTAGCTGGCAGAGCAGTAAGATACCGTTACTTATCTCCTTGCTCGCTCTTTTTAAGGTAAACAAGCAGAGTGTGCTTGACCCGAGTGAGCGATGACCACTTTGCTGAAGGTTGTGCAGCTTTATTCGGTGATGTGCACCAACCTTTAAACATGCCCCTTGGAATACAGAAAAAAATAGGCCTAGCTTAAAACTGTGTGTAGCTGTTGCTACTAGCTTCTCAGCCGCCTGGGAAGCTTTAAGTCTCTGAAGTCCTGTTTTAACACACGGAAGAATTGTTGACAGCAGTACTGCTCCATTAAATGAATCCAGCATCTTGTCTTGTTTTATCTTATAGTCAGGCAAAATATTTAAATAAAATTAATCACTTTAAACAGAGGTTCTTCAGATACGGTTTGTTTTCAATACCCTATTGCTGTCGTGGGTTTTCATTTTAATTCATAAGGACTTTGAATTGCGGGTGGTAAGTTGCGCTCAAAAGCCTCAGCTTAGCTTAGTGCAGTTTTTAAATGGCCGTGTTCTCTGCAAGGTGAGCTTTTGTGTTACTGGAACAGAGGTGCTGGGTGGTGCTAGAAGTTGGGTTTGGCTCTTGTCAGGAAGAGAATACAAAAAGGGTTTTTGCCCAAGTGCTCGGCTAAGACTAATACATTGTGTTGTAGATAGATAGAATTTCTGTACCAAAGAGGTTTTTATGGATAGATCTCTTGGCAGTCAGTTCAACTTGAGGATTTAGTATTGTATGGAATGAAAAAATGCTAATAAAGAGGAGTCTAAGCTAAGAGCAGGGGTCATGCCAGCACAAATCCAATCCGCTTTATATGCCAGCGCAGGAGGGAAGAAGTCAGATCTAGAAACCTGGAAGTCACAGACCACTTGAGTTCCAAATGGAGACAAATTCATTCTGCTTTTAATGCACTGGTTGGGGGCTTTTGGTTGTTTTGGATTTATTATTATTGTTGTGCTTTCTTCTCCATTTAGTTGTTGTTGATAGACTGCATTTATGCCTTAGGAACCAGTTTTACCACTATTTGCATATTAATGCAAGTTCAATTGCATTTTCTCTGCCGTTTCCTCTTCAGATGTTTTTCATTGTAGAACAATCCATCAGCCCCTGGCCACCACCTTACCATTGAAAGGAACACCCTTACAAAAATGTGCTACACAGCCAGAACAGCTTAGTTGAACCACCAACCTGATGGAAACTTTAATGAAGTATTATCATAGAACTTCGAAAGGAGATGATGAGAGGAACTGGTGCATAAAAATGTAGCGGTAGAAAATACAGGAGAGGAACGTTGCTAGAGAAATAGCGACAGATTTGTTCATTATGAACGTGCATGTGTAGGATCCGTGATCTTCTTTGAACATCCCTCACTTTCCATGTCTTACGATAGTTTAATTTTTTTTGACTTATGATGCTGTTCTTTTATGTATTTCTTTGTTTGCTTTTAATAATCTTTCCCATCTATTTTGACTACTGTCAGTTAGGGAATGGGAGACCAAAACTCCTGGTGTGTTATCAGGAGCAGTACTTTGCGTCACTGACTGGGGATGAGATAAGCAGAGTGAACTGTATCCATTTCCTACTAGCTGAAGGCAGTAACGCTCTCTTCTAATTAAATCAGGAAAAAACCCTGCAAGTACTTTGAACAAGGGAAAGGAACTTGCCCGTTTGGAGGAAAGTGTCTTTACCTTCATGCTTATCCAGATGGGACACGAGCTGAACCTGAAAAACCACGGAAACAGCTCAGCTCTGAGGGGACTGTGCGGGTAAGGGAATACTCCAGTCAAGTGTAATTAAAAACATTTTGAACGTGAAGTGTACCTCTTCAATATGTTTCATACCATGCTGGCCCTGGAGAAGTGAAGAAAGCATCCCTCAATTTTCCTTGAGGCACAGGTTTGTTATTAGGGAAAGGAGAAGGCACCTTTCATTTAATAGCAAGAATTTATTAGCGTTTATTTTTTCAACCAACCCTTCTCACGGCAAGAATTTCTTCTAAGGAATTCTGCCATTAAAGCTTTCACCGGCAGTATTAAAAACTCATCTCACTTGCCTGCATATAGCTGGCAATAAGACCAGCTAAAATGGTTAAAGCCGCCTCAAAAACTCGTTATGGCTTGGCCACCACCCTGAATGGTCAAGGCAGGCTTACAGCTTAATTTAGATACAGCTCATTAACACTGGCCAGTTTGACCTCACTATATTCATACTGTAACACTAGGGAGAGCGGTTGTCACTTTGAATTTAACAGCAAATGTTGCTGAGAGTGTTAGTAAATCCCAGCACAAACCCAGCGTTTGAATCTCAACTTCTGACTTTTTTTTTAATGAAGAAATAACACTGATAATGGAAAATACTGTGATAGAGCTGTGACAAGTACTGGTTCATGCTCAATCAGATTTTCTTCTATTCCAGTTCTTCAATTCTGTTCGCCTGTGGGACTTTATCGAAGACAGAGAAAGTAGGACTGTGACCAGCACAGACGATGAAGTAACAGAACTTGGAGAACTTTTCATGCACCTTTCTGGGGCCGATGAGGATTCTGCTACTTCTCAATAAAGAGAACCAAAGGTGCTGTCTTCTAGAGCAGTCTAGCTATTTATTTAGCAATGCTTTTACTTTCTACAGCACAGTTAGAATGAATGTGCCCTGTGGTTTACTTGTGCAGTCCTGGTAAAGTTTTCAGATAGTTTTTGTATGGCAACAAAAATACTAAAATATATTTAAATAGTTAAATTGATTGCATGGAAAAAAAATCCCTTAATCCCAAGAGGGTTTTCTCCCTTTTTGGCCTAACATATGCTGTCTTGTGCATTGAGTGGTAGTGTAATTACAGCTCCTCTCTTAACATTTAAAGCTTAAGCTGTTGAAAACTGTTGCTGAATCTATTTTGGGTGCTTTCTTTTTCCTACTAAATCAACTAAATGTATATCTACAAAAACCCACTGGGAATAATGGTCAGTGTAGCTTTTTCTTCCTTAAAAAGAAGATTTAAGAACTAATACACGATACCTCAAAGTAGTACCTAGAGCTCAGAATCAATTTTACTGTATTCTTATAGTGTGTCAGTAGCGGGGCCTGGACCCTGCCTGGCTCTCAAAGACTGCGCAAGTCAAGTTCCTACCCTTGTTTTAAAATAATTAAAGTGTATAGTGGCAGGAAGGGTCTCTTAGAGCACCCGTTGTAAAGCAAATACAACTGTACTGACAAATATATTCAGGCAGAGCAATGCTGGAGTCACAACACACAGCGAAATTAAATTTACAGCACAAATTGGATTTTGGAAACTCTATAATGAGCGATAGTTACTGCAACAGTAATAGTTAGATTTTTTTCTTCAATTTAACTAGTTCAGATGTATTTAACTGGAAGGGAAACCTTGATTCAGGTTAAATGAAGTAGCCAAAATGAAATGAAGTAACTGAATAATTTTCTGATCGCCTTACGTCAGTGATCTTATTGTTTGCAACTCTACAACATAAATAATTTCTGTTACAGAGGAAACAATTCTTTTTAACTGCTGCTTTTCTTAACTGTGCAGCTGATACTTGGGCTTTTCTATCCCCACGTACCTCTGGCACAGTGAGATCCCTTTCTGAAGCCGTTACACAGCCTTAGACCAGCCCCATTTCCAGGCACCTCCCGTTGCCCTGGCAGACAGTGCTGCTGAGAGCACAGGCAGAAGTTCAAACATTGCCCGCGCAAGGGACACTGAAGGCGGCTGCGCTGCAGCCTCTCCCCGGGCCCTCTCCGGAGCGCTCCCCGACCCTCCTGGCTCCCTCCCCTGGCGCAGTTCCTTAGGAGGTCCCTGGCTCCAGCCACCCATTTGCCTTTTTCAGATGAAGGACAACACTGCTAAAGGCCTGGGAGGTGGGGAGTGCTCTCTTCTGAGTTAATGGAATTGCTACTGGATTTTATTTTTGTTAAAAATATAATTCATGTTTGTGTTGCAAAAGCTTTGAGCAAAAGCAATTTGATTGTGAAATTGGATATAAGTAGTTAATTCTGCTAAAAGTAATTTGTATTAACTTTGCAGTTAAACTCAAAATTCAGTCTGGACAACTGAAATGGCCACTGAGTAACACAGCATTAACACACTTGAGTACAAGCAGAGCTTTCTCAAGCACATTCAGCATACAGTCTTAAAGTAAGCAGAGGGCCAATTTAACAAGGGCTTGAGGATAAGACTGCACACCCTTGGGAGGTTGCTTGTCTGCTTAAAGACTCGAGCATTTCAGAAAGCTTGATTGTTGAGACGACAGAAATTATTTGTATTGTGAAGCAAAGTATATTTAGAGACACTTGTGCAAAAAGCCTTATGTCAGCACGGCAAATAGGGCGCTGCTTTGTTGGTTAAAAACTAGGATCTAGGTCACTGTCGTAAAGCAAACAGCAGGAACCTTAATCTGGGATTCAAATATTTTTAAATGGCACCAAATTAGTGACTCCAGGATTATCTGCTTCATCTGCTGGTTGGCATTTCTGGGTCAAAACTGAAGCTGAGAAACATCCTGCATGAAAATACTGCATTTCTGTAAGGGTTCCAACAGAAGGGGGAGAACTCCCCCATCTCTGCTGGCCAGCAGTTCCCTCAAATTGAACATGCAAATTTTGCTCTCTGTTCTGACCTAGGAAATGTAACTTTTCCACAATTGTTTCTACTCTAAAGTTAATTTTTAACAATGCTCACTTGCTTGTATCTATAGCTTGTATCTGTAACAACTTACTCGTCAGGCAAGGTGAAGGATCACTAGAGAGATGATGTAGTCCTGCAAGATGAACGCTCAAAAGCACTTGCCCATAGTTTCTAACCCAAAATACTTACACCCCTTAGCCTCCCTGCTGAAGCTTGTTTCTAGCTGGTCTTACACATACTTTTTTCCCAGAGAGAAATATTTTCAGTAATAAAATATACCAAAAAAAGTCAATGGAGAGGATGTTCTTTACCTTAAACAAGACTTGTCTCAAGAAGACATAAACCAGGTAATAATAGTCTGAAATTAAAAAGAAAACTTGTTTTTCAAAGCTACCTAGGGACAACATAAAGAGAAGTTTTAATGTAAGAGTAGTAAGACTTAGAAACTCAGACCTTTTCAGTTCTTCACTTAGCAGCTTTCATCTAATTTGACATCAAGTGCTGGTCAAAGTAAGCCTATTTATCAAAAATATTTTAATTTTTCAAGAGACACAGAAACTGTGTTAAAAATCAGGAGTTAATGGTTTCTTTTTGGAAATTGGAGCTAAAGTAAAAGCAGCTTACCATTTCTCCTTTTTTTCCCCTTTTAAACTCTTTCTTATTAAAATGAAGGTAAAATAAGAGATAAATGATGTCTAGAGAGGGCTGCAGTTAAAATACCAAGAATATTATTAAAAATCATGCAGAACTACATGGAACAGTTTCCATATAGTTTACTATATTTACTTTTTAGCAAGCAAATTTTATGGTCATGCTCAATTATCACCTCAGGATTAATATTCCACCCTTCTTACAATGTTATACGATATGCTGAGGACAGTCAGTCTAGATATTATTTTTTAAGTATGTGTCTGGCTTATGTACTTCAAGTTCCTCTCTCCCCTTTCATAAGCGCATTGTAGGTTTTTTGCTTGCTGCAAATAAGAAGCTGAAGTGGCTGTTTTGACATTACAGGCTGTTAAGAGCTGCACATGTAAGCTGTCAAAATTCACAGCAAAAGTATTTTGCCTAACAAGTTTCAGGCAGCAGTTTAGGTTGAGATAACAGTGGTTACAGACATCTCGTCTCTTCACTCATGAGACCTCGGCAACGTATTCAGACAGGAGCCCCACACTTACCTGTGTGTGCAGAGAAACACACAAAATCCCAAGCTGGCTGTTAAGAGCTGCACATGTAAGCTGTCAAAATTCACAGCAAAAGTATTTTGCCTAACAAGTTTCAGGCAGCAGTTTAGGTTGAGATAACAGTGGTTACAGACATCTCGTCTCTTCACTCATGAGACCTCGGCAACGTATTCAGACAGGAGCCCCACACTTACCTGTGTGTGCAGAGAAACACACAAAATCCCAAGCTCCCATTCCAAGAACGGA
>NW_009233207.1:0-45367 GCF_000690835.1 Fulmarus glacialis | reverse complement strand
AACGTATCTAAACACAACGCTATTTAAAAAATAAATTCTTAGAGTAAACCACCTATATTTTGTCATCTGCAGAGTTCAGCTAAGACAACAAAACACTCACTTCTATCTAAGTAGAAACAGGTTCACAGAAAATAAAATGCAGAGGAAAATTGGTGCAGTGAAATAGCTTGACAGTACATCAGTGTAGGTATCTTAATAAGTAGATGCTGCTGAAAGATTATTACAGTAGAATAAAAAACATCTTGTAAAGAATGTGATTGGAAACCTATAGGTTGTCATATCAAGTGTGTTCTTACTTGAAGTGCTATTACCTATTCTAGTAACTTTTAAAAAATTATTCAGAATGTTATTTTCTGAGTTTTTCAAGTCTAGATGTACATGTCAGAACTGTGGATTACTACATTAAATAACGACATTGAATCTTAAACCTAAAATTTAATTTATTTTATTAAAATAAGATAATCAGAGGAACCTTGGCTTACAATAAATGCATTTTCTCAGGAGCAATAAAAACAAAATTAAAACCCAAATCAGCAAGAAAAACTGTATATGCTCAGTTTCCTCTTGATAGTGCATCTCTTGGACGACAGCTTCAGATGGGATGAAGACTATGCTCATTTTGCAGAAGTATACGGATAATGTTAATTAGCCTTTTCTCAGCCACAAAAGCCTGTCTTTCCGCACTTACCACCTCATTGGGCTGCAAGAGACAAGTCAATAGTACCAAAGTAAGCTGCTTAAGTTACTGAAGATGACCGTAGCAAGACTGGCTAGCTTCCTTCTCTGAGCAGTACAGTTCAGAATATATTCCATTCTTTTGCAAGAGTTTTTCTTCTATGTGCAAAACTATTGCAAAACTATTTTGTGTTGAATTAGCATTTTAACTTATTTCATTGGCTTGATGAAAGCTCTTAGGCAGGAGCTGATTTCCAGAAAGTTTTTTCCTCTTCCCTCAGTCCTGTTTGCAGATACCCATTTCAGGCGAAACTCCCCCAACGTGAGGTGGCATATGGCGTGGGGCAATCAAGGAGCACCGTAACGCATCATCTTTCCTCAAACGCCGAGGCAAGCCATCCTTGCCATAAAAAAATACCAATTTATCAACAGATTCAAATCAGTCCAGAAACACTGCCAAAGAAACATCCATCGCTTCTGTGTATGGGAAAAATAAGGCTCAAGTGCATCTATTAAAAAAATAGTAATAGATCTCTTGATTTATAGTCTGTTAACTATCCCAGTAAAAGAAACTGTAGAAAAAGGCAATGTGGAGCTGTGTCCCTGCAGGATAAGAACTGCAGAAATCCTTAGCAGCTTGTTCTTAAAACTGGGATGCAGATAATCCTGCTGGCACTGATCCTGTACACTGAGGCATTCAAAGCACAACTTCTGTTACTTCTGTTCCTTTCCCATCACCGGAGAGAACCAGGGAAGGGGAGCACGATCCTAGAACACGGGTAGTCTTGTGGATGTTAATGTGCATGAATTTATGTCCTCTGTGTGGGCGGCACGATGCAGAGATGGTTCAGAAGCACTCCGGTTGATTTTGGGTAAAGAGTGTTGCAGCAATTCAATGGACGACAGTATCTGGGGGAAACACACGTAAAACAAAAAGAAGGCTTGTTAGAGCTGCTTGTCTGTTTAAGTCTTAAACCTTCATTTATTATGGCTTTAAGCATATCCTTAAGAGCAACAATGTATTATGTGGAGACACTGAAAACAACACTGTAGGATTATGCCGTACAGTTTCGTTGCTACAAGGAGTCTTGAGTTTCAGAGGATGGGAGGATACTTTTCATTAGTTCACAGACATTATGATCAATTAACAAGCATCTATGCAATTCTCCAACAGAGTAACAGGGAAAGAATCGCATCTTCTGCCTAACAGTCTGTTTAGAAAACAACATTTAGAAAGAACTTTTTAAACAGCAAGTAGTTATTTTCCCAAAATCTGCTGATATTTAATTCCAGTTATTTAATGAGTATAAGAAAGTACCTTCATCACCCTCATAGTGACAGGAAAAGGTAAAGTATCCTTTGTAAAAATACCAAAAATTGCTACATGAATTTAAATCCCCCAGTGGATTTTGTTTGCTTGTTCATAGTTGTGGGGAAGGAAAGGAGGAATGGTCTCTCATTTCCCTCAAATCTACACTCAAATAAAGTGTAAATACAAAGATAGATTGATTTTTATTGGGTTAGGGTTTTTTTGCTTATCTCTAAAATGGGTCAGATGTTGAAAAGCAAATTGCTGTAGTATTAGTCTAACACTGCTTCAGTCTGCATGCATAATATTTTTTAATGACGTTTACAGGAGTTATGTACAATCAGAATAATGAACTGCCTAAGGGAGCTGGGTTATGAAAGATGCACATATGAATAAAGACAAAAATAGGAAGCAGGCTGCACTTTATTCCTACGTCTACCTTCAGTTTCTCAACCAAAGCTTGTATCCCTGTAGAATGTTTTGTGTGCTAATGGCTATTTATAAAACAGTCTGAAACTGTTATATGCAGAAAACACTTACTTGTGGAAACAGAGGTCGTTCTTCCCTAACTTTCTTCAAACAGTCTGCTACAAGCCTCTTCATTGCTTTGGGGCAGTTCTTGTACAATTTACTGAGGTCGGGAGAAGCATACCCTCGGCCAACCATGAAAATAATCTGAAAAAGAAGCAGCAAGTAGCAGAAAACCAAAGTTGTAGAAGTTGTTTCACTGGTTGATAGCTTTAGTGTCCCAAAGCGATTAAACATGAGTACCAAAGGCACACACACCAGCAGGTACTTGTAGATTTGTCCAAATTAGTTAACTGAAACAATGGTCCTGCTTTTGTACAACACAGGACATGATTAAATCAGAGTGACGCTGTGGTCTGTAATGCTCAACAAGTGAAGGCACTACTGTATTCAGAATGGAAGAGGAGATACTACATGACATGGACATGACATGGCAGTTTCCTTCAACTGAAGGCTACAATGACAAACGATCCTCAGTTTGAGCAGTTACAAGCAGCCAGCCAATTTGGCACAACAGCTTAATCCGTCAGTAGAACTGTACTTTCAGGTATCTCTGTAAAACATGTTGCAAAAGGAGATGTACAGCTAGCAAGTTGAAAGAGATCATCATAACTGATGATAACTAATGCAGCAAAAAAGGAAATGGGGTTTGGTTTGGTTTGTTTTGTTTCGAGACAAACAATAAAAGACTTAATTAGTGTTGGAAATTACATTTTCTGTTTTAGTCCAAGTTAATACGGTCATTATTTAGGATTTTCATCAGACTTCCAGTAACCTTAACAGTTGACTATTTAATATTGATACGACTAGTTTCTGGTAAAATGGTGGTAGGCTTGGTTGGTTGAGGAGAGTTTGTTTGTGTGTGGGTTTTACTGGTGGGGAGGAGGGGTAAACAGAAACTGTGCTGTTGTTTCTTTTTCAACTAATGTTGTCTCAGGAAAAAAAAAAAGGGTCAATATAGTGTCACTAAAATAAGGCCTCGGTGTTGTTCTCCAGGAAATACTCTATCCCTCCCCAGAAAACTTAACTTGAGGGTCAAGTGTCATGTTTTGCGACAGTAACGATTATTAAAGCTTGCATATAATTTCAATATTATGAATTAAAACACATTCCAATATCCCAATTTGTAGACAACCTTAAAAATGAGAAAAAACTTCCGTAACTTAACAGAACTGGCCTCTTCTACTTGGAATACAGACTATGTAACATAATAGGGCCTAAATTCTAATAGTTTGTCTCCATACACACACACACTTGTCATTATAAGATCTTAATTAAAAAAAAACAACAAAAAACACAAACCACAACTGAGGATCAGCAAAACAGACATCAAAAATATCTAACAGTAAGTTCCTGCCCCACATGAGTGAGCTCTACACTTGCTAAGCCAGACAAAGCATTCATGTAAAGGGAACAGTTGAGGTTTCTGTCCTTAATGTGCATCTTTATAATTATTGGTTAACTGACTGGTAAGAATACAATTTAGTAAAGACTAAATCACACAGACTAACGTTCAATACTAAAAGGTTTGACAATAGCCACTATTTTTTTTTCCCTTAGTAAAAAACACAGAATCCAATCTTGCTGATATAAGAACAGCATATTTAATATCAAAGGGAAATTTCACATAAGCGCAAATATATAAACCAAGATTTTACTGATGCAGCAAAAGCTTTAACCCATGAATAAATTAACAGGGCACTTAAAATGTTTATAAAAAAAATTTTTCTTTTGAGTAACTGTCACTGTCAATATTTAAGTATACATTCAATCACACAGATTTATTGCTGAAACAAATCATGTTGTAAACAACATTTCAATTCTTGTTTTGCATTTGTCTTTATCTTACATTTCTCGAGGACAACAAAACGTACTATGCCCAGAAATAAAATGCAGTATTCTAAGACTGTTTCGCACCTGATCTCGGTTGTTTATGTGGGAGTATGGCAACTCCCCTGTCATTAGTTCATATAATACTATTCCATAGGAGTAGACATCTGACTGAAAACTAAACGGGTTACTATCCTGCATCCGTATCACTTCTGGTGCCTGTAGGAGGAGGAAAAAAGAAAAAAAATTACAAGCAATATTAATAGAACTTAGAAATGGAAAGGACAAGAGAAGGGGAAAATACTTGGAATGCAGACAGTGAGCTCAACCAAAAATTAGTGAACAAAGGATACCTCAGAACCTTTGATGAGTTTTACCCAAGGCTCTGGAAAAGTTCAGGCAGTGCTATTCTACATCTTATTAAAAAAAATCAATACAATTGAAAGTAAACAAAAAAGCAATGCTTTAATTCAACGGGCATTTTACCATTAGAAAAACTATTATTATTCCCGACTTGCAATATATATTGACTTTTGTTACATCTACATACAACCGAGTCTGAATCTCTCACCATCAGTTCTTAAACAGGTATCGATGTTAACGGGGAAAAATATAAAATTCTAATACAGACTTAATCTCTTGTAAAATTGATACCAAAACATTTACATGAAACATGAAAGCCAAATATGAAATAGCATATATTGAAGATCAGGGAAGAAGTGCAAGAGCATTCTCGCATCTTTGCAAAACAAAGCAAAATTATGAAGCTAAAGAACTTAAGAGAAACAATGTTGAATGATTTAATAAAACAAGATATAAACCATCAAAATATGTTTCCTGTTGACTAAGATTTTTTTTTCCCCTAAAGAAGTCCCTCAGAATTACTGAGCAAAGTACTAGTTAAAGTACAACAGTACAACAACAAAAACCCTGTAAGAGATTATATCAACTTTCAAGGAAACCAAATCAACCTCCCCTTCTATGTAATGACAACTCAGCAAAGATGGTCTATAAATTATTAAAATGAAAAAAACCTGCAATGAGCAAAAATGTAGGGTTTTTTTCTAAGATCTGTTTCATGTGTATTTGCATACTATCAGGTAAGTTAGTTTTAAATCCTTTTATGGAAAGCTGTAAAAAGCTTTGGCTTTTTGCATTTTTTTTAAAGAAAAAACTGTTTCTGCTTTTGTAACTGTTCCAGGTGATTTCTGTATTTTATAGGTCACAAACAAATCTTGGCCAAGCATTCCGATATTCTTCATGAATGCTTCCTGACTTTTCTCAAAATACAAATACTTAAGTAACAATGAAGGCTGCAAGCCTAGTAATAAAAAATAATTTTTTAAAAGGAAAACCTGTTTTACATAACATCTGCAGCTCATTCAGTCTAAATATCTAAAGATTTAAAATGTACTAACATGTAGCATTCAGCAAGTCATTTTTATTTGGTTACACTTCCCTGAAGTACATGTCACAAATGTTGCTGCGTGCCCTATCCTGGGGGCTAGAAAATACTGCTGATCAGTCTACATGCTGAATTTAAGTAAACCGCATAATATTAACAAAAATGGGTCAAGTGAAACATCAACAAAATATTTTATTTGAGTGCTAAATAAGACATTCTTGCATAATTTTAATGATGCCTTTTAACCTGATAACAGGCACTGTTCCACTTTTTCCATTTACTCCATTGAAGTCGCACATTTGAAAAGTTACTAAATAGATTTTCAGATGATTTTTGGAAGGCAAATTGTGGAACTGCCGTTTAAGTTCCAGCAGAAGCTAAACATAAAGGCAGTTGGTGGGAACATCCTCTCAGACAAGGACTTTGCAGTACCACTTCCAAAACAAACTCTATAAACTTTCCAGTAGAACTTGAGAACTTCTGTACCTAAACTGACATTCATCTGCTACAGTTCTTCTGAACTGCCTCAAAACCTACCACAACTACCTGGTGCAGGGTAGGGAGCAGTAGTGGGCCTAACGCCAATATCTTGGTATACATGAAACGTCTTACCACAGTACCAAAGGTGAATTGCACTCATTCCACACTTTAAGAAGCACTCCCTATCCTTTCCCCAGTCCCCTGCCAAAGCTGCCGAATGTGCGATCAGCAAGTGTGTGTGAGAAGGGATGTTGCCAAGTCCCAAGCAGGGAGCAGGGGAAGAAGAGGCCGCGATGAAGAACGCAGAGAAAGACAGGGTCTTACCGATCCCACAAAGCCACCATTAAGCAGATTAAAGCCTGCTCTCCAGTGAGACAAGCCGATTTGGGGAAAGGCACGATTACAGCAGGAGAAAGGCTCTGCTCTTCCCTCGGAACAGCTCCTTGCAGTTCCACTGACAGCCCTGTCTCTGCCCTAAATATTTAAAATAACTCCAAAAATCAAAAAGAGAATCCTTGGGTGAATGGTGTCTACTTTGGACAATTAAGCACTCCAGCACTTCATTCTTCAATTTTAACTTGTCCTACAACTGGAATAAAAGTCTACACAGTACTAACAGCACATGTTGATTAATTTAGATTTAAAGCTTTAAAATAGTATTCAACTGACAAAACAAATATTAAGAGTGAAAGCCAGCTATTTAAAAGCAGTGAAATGTTTTGCTCACCATCCACAAAATTGAACCAGTGGGCTGTTCCACCTGTTGAGATCCACTCCACCTGGATTTTACAGTTGCCAGACCAAAGTCTCCTATTTTCACTGTGAGGCCTTCATGAAGAAATATATCTAAACATTTGTTAAAGAAATTCTGTAGAAAACTTGAGTAAACAATTCTGAATTTTCTGACAGGATTACAAAGTGCCCGGCTAGGTTATCACAAATGCAAGCCAACTATCCAAGAATATTGCTGATTATTTTTTTCAAACCTGCTATGAGTTGTATCTTAAGCAGAAGAAAAGTAATTTTATGGCATCCATATTTAAAGAGTTAACATTCAAGACTAAGTAAGACCAGATGTTTCAGCATTATTTGTACATTTTTCTTTATGGTGAGTTAGGATAGAAATCAACTGTGTTAATTAACATCAATGACTGCAGGTACTTAAATAACTGGTGTCAAGAGACACACAGGGAAACAACATAGAAGTCATCACAACTCGAAAAAGAAAACTAAGAAAAAACAATTACAAGTAGAAACAAATATCAAAATAAAATCTATTTACATAAAGCTCTCGGGCAGATCTCCTGAGATTTAACTATGATTTAACTATTTCAACTGGAAATACACACTGTACTGTATGTAATCTATCTACTTAATAGATTTGTCAAGATTGATAGCTAGCACTTCCTTTGTTAGGGTTATTTTAAGAAGGTACCATTTTACAATTTCATTTCACAATGTTTTAAGTTCAAAAAGACGATTCAGAAATATAAACATGACAGACTCCTAGTTCTCATTTTCATGTCAGAAGAAGAGTTAATTTATTTCACAAAAATAGTCATCAGGAATATACTATACCGACCTCCTATATACTAAAATGATTATTTTTCTAGCTTAACTGAAAATGGGAATCCCCTTACATTATGGAACTACTGAATTTGGTGTATTTTTTTATGACGACATTTGCAAAACATTCTGTTCACATGTTATGAAAGGAAGTTACAATTTATGCTGCTAGCTTGATGGATGCTCTTGTTGGCAATTTCAAAAGCAGGCATTTTCAGAGCCGAAAGACATCAGTTCACAACATTTTTACTCCATATGCATTACTAAATTTGTATTTTTGCAAGAAATATGGCGGTAAAAGGTTACCTTTTCTTGAGTTTAATGTAAGATTTTTGCTTCATTTCTGCCAGTCATGTGAATGTGTTTTAAATTTATTAAAAATATATGGGAAACAGTAACAAAATCCACATGTGCACACATACATCAGCATGCACATGCACACCTATCTCCCGTCAAGTAAAGAGCGCAGCTTCTCTCCAATACAGCATTTGGATAACAGAGAATTGTGTAAGCACCGTTTAAATAAAATAAGGCACTTTCGGAACACAACTGTTCTATGAAAGTCCTTGCTAAAAAGTAACTTCTTACTCATCAATAGGAATTGCTCATTAGTAGTTATAGACATTTAAAACAGCTATTTCAACCCCCTGAAAAGCTCCGTATTAACAACAAATCACTCTCACATGAAAGGAAATACAATTAATTTATGAAAGGATACTATTGGATTTCATGTCTCGGTGGATGATATTCTTTGCATGTAAATAGCTGCGAAAGTAAAAGCAGAAAAGTGCCATTTTGAAGGCTGTTCACATAAACTTAGCCTTTCAATGTACCGATAGACGCTGTGACAGTTTATTACATACTCAACCATTTCACAGACCTCTTGCTTTAGTCAATTTACAGGAAAAGAGAAACATAGCAAGCGCTAGCTAAAGACTCCTGCCTTATGCATTCCCCAAAGCGGAAGCAATGCAGTAAATAAATCTCCGGAAGACAGAGAGTGGCATCATCGTTATGTAACTGTATAATGCCCTAGAAAACTGGGTGCTGTCCTGATATGCATGAAATTTGTATGCTATGCTAAGGTTTACTTTTTACAAACTGCTTTAATTTGCAGTTACAATACATGTCCCTCGTTTTCTGGGTGTCTGACTGGAAACCTGGGTCCTGATCTACAAAATGGATGAGCACTGACAGTGTCGGCCAATGTCAGCATCTTCTATGCTATGAACATTATAACATGTTCTGAAAGAGAAGTGAGGTGGTTACTGTATCAACTCAAACATCTGGAGAATGCTTCCAAAATATATCTGCGTGTGTGAGTCCTGTAGCTGTAGAATAGCAACAGCCATCCTCTCACCTCACAGGAGCACCACGAGTATAAATCAGTGTTTGCCAAACACTGCAATGTTATAGTAAGTAACACGGAAGAAAAAAAATAAGTTAATTTTATGTTTAGAATAGGATCTCATCTAGTGCATTACAGTAAGACCTCAAGCTACAAAAGAAGATAAAATACAGAAAGGCTGACTGTTAAGTGACTAGTGGTCTAACATGAACTAAGGCAAGAATCTATGGGAGAAGAAATACTACATGAAAGTAAGAATGAATACAACAGTGCTGAATTAAGGCTGCACAAAACCTTTACTTGGTATACCATTTTGACCCGTTACTATTTTAGTGCAGTAACTCCACATATTAGGGTTTGGGGAAAAGAAGGGAAACACCATTCCAAGAACGAAAATAGCCAGCATTCTTTATCCTACTCACTCCATTCCCTGTGCTGTCTGCCGAGCAATATCAATGAGCTGGAACATTTGGAACTTGGTCTCTTGAACATGCAGGTGTTTATACAGACTGCTTCCTTCACACCACTGTGTAACAATGGCCAGATTATCTTTAGTCATGTAGCCCATAAAGAGCAAAATATTAACATGCCGAGTCTTCCTAATAGAAGTAGCAGAGAGAGAAATTAGTATCTTTATGAAAAACATTTTCAAGTTCTTTTAAAAATGCATTCCTGACTGAAGGAACATATTTCAGCTTTTGAGTCCAAAAACATGAGTTTCCTGCAAAATCATTGCTAAATGGATGTGTGTGTAAAGTTTGTTTTTAAAAATAATAAAAGTATGCCACAGTTGCCAATTTATAATTTTTAAATAAAATCAGCTGATTTTCTGCTTTTTAGTTAAAATACTTCCTTTTCGTTCCAAGGAAGTTATTTAAAATCAACCTTTAAGAAAAAAATGTCATGAAAATTCATGGATTTTGAAATTAGTAACCAACATTCACGCTTGCAAGTGGTATTAGAAAAAGTTATTGGAATAAGAGAAATCACCCTGAAAGCTGTGAAAAAGTGACAACTTTAGAAGACTGAATCCCAATAGGAAACTAAAGGGTCACTATAAACTGTGAAGGAATTAACGGATGAGAAGATAGTTCTTATGTACTCTAACTGGTTCAGTTCCAGGATTAACATTACAGGCAGTTAATTAGACACTACAAAAACAGTATTTGAAAGCAGAAAACAGTGAGGTAGATTAGAACATACATTCTAAATAAAAAAAAATAATTAAAAAAGGAATTATGCTAATTATGCTGTAATTTTAAAAAGGTACAGTTCAAGTATTCTGTCCAGTGATGAGAATTATGGCACAATTTATGAATCCTCACATTTTACTGCATGCCAAATGTGACCTGAACAATTATGGATGTTAGTATATACTATTTATCTGAAAAGACAACTTTCAGAAACAGTGAAGAACCACTGACATACTCTGAATTATGATTGCTGTCTCACAGCTCCGCAATAATATTCAGAAGTATTACTATACGATCTCTTTTTTATTCTTCTCTCGAGATCTGTTTTTTGTGTCTATCAAACCTAGAATATTGAGCAAGATGGCTTAAAGGAGGGGTAGTAGTCAAATACAGTGCCTTTGAACAGAATTTAACAATGAAACTACGAACTCACCTTAATACAGCCACTTCATTTCTGAAAGCCTGGAACTGTTCTGGGGTTGGATCTACAACCTTTAGTATCTTCACTGCTACGTCCCCTGAAAATACATTTAACGTAAAGGTTACTAAAAATGCAGCTTTTTTTTTTCCCCCAAAAAAAATAACATTAACATACAATATACTTTAAATTCCTAATTTATGCACAGTACACCTCTACTAATTTGTACATAGGTCAAGATTTTCCTGCAGACATATAAACTTCCATAGTATCAAGCAATTCATTTACCTGAATTTCAGTCTAATGGAAAAAGTCATTAAATTGTTCACATGCTTCCCTTCTATTTTTTAACAGCTGTGGCTGGCTAGAACTACACGTATGCTTTTTGCAGGATATGAAGCTACTAAAATCTCAAATAGTTGTTGAAAAGGAAAGTATTCTGGTGTGGCTGCATTCTCAGCACATTTTTCAAGCAGTCACATCAGAGTCTCTCGGCTTCCAAACAGTATCCAAAGTTTCATCACTTTTGCTTTTTTACCCAGCTTTAGCACGCATATGTATACACCTTTGTATTTTTATATAATGAAGTTTCTATATTAAAGTTTTTATATATATAAAACTAGAGAGAGAGAGAGATACACACACACATCCTTTTTAAATATAAACTCTATTTAAAAACCAAACTTTCTAGATTTAAATACTGGTAAATTTCAGGAATGGGAGGGATAAATTTTCTATCCAGGAATAGCAGAAAAATCATGAACAATATAACTGATTTTAATATTTCAATAACAAATTTGGGGACTACGGTAAGAATATCTTACTGTTCTTTAAGCTGATACATTATAAAATTTTACTTAAAAGCTTCATTTGAATTGCTTTCAGTGTCAGCGTTTGCTTTAAACTTCAGTATCTGTTAAAGGGTAATACAGAGAGGAATATATGATGATCCAGTGCTATCTGTTTAGAGACTGTTTCCAGAGAATAAAACTGTAAAAACCTTTACAGTGTACATCCAGAAAACAGTAGAATTGAACTGATTCAAAAAAGGTACAATAGTGGAATGAAGCCAACTGTTCTAACAAAAGTAAAAGCACTAGCAGCAAGACCCACAGATTCCTCAGTGAAAGAAGTAAACACCACATTCATAACTACGGATGGACAGAATTTTAGAATTCAAGAGGGGGATAAACTTGCCTTGACACTGTCACAGGAAGGTAAAAGCAGCTTCGGAAAACTGCAACTTCAATCTTAGTCCACATGCAGTAAAAAGATTTGAGAGATCCTATACTCCAACATAGGCTTATCCCTATCGGTTAAAGGCTGCTGACACTTAGCATTACAGAATCATCGCCTGTATTTAAAAAATCCCTAGAGCGACAGATTTCTCTGCTACCACAATCACTAATTATTTTCTTCTTAATACGGTCTCTTTTCCAAGATATGTTTGAAAAATACGTTAGCATGTCTCTAGAATATAATGATCAACTGAATACATTAGGAATACTAACCACTCAATTAAAAAAGAAACATGGCCAACAAAGTATGAGAAGGACATGCAAACTGGTTCTTGAAAGTTCAAAGCACCCCGAGTGAACTGCAGTATCTTCCCCTGTAGTTACCAGTTGCTTAATTTGACATCTAATTTGAAGTCACAAAGATGCACAAATATTGAACACATTATTATACATTTATATCTTCCTTTAACTTCAGTAAATGCAATATACTTCCTATTTCATCCTCTGCATGTTCATAAAGAGAACCATCTCACATTTGCAGCATGCATAATGTTCTATAATTTACAGATCTCTGTAAATTATGCAGACGAGAACAGGAGAACATAACTAGTAGAAAGAGTACACTTCTATGTGACTACCAAAATCACAGGCTTTGAAGTAGCCAGTTCCTACTGCAACTCCTGTTGATATACAATGCAAGACCAATAGATAGTCTACCAATACTTGAAGTATATTGCTATGAGCTATGCCAAAACCAGGCAAGGATCCACTGATTACAGGCCAAATGTTTTCAGATTATTTTTCTATATATTCTCCATTATGATCCTTGCTCCATGGATGAAAAGATGTTTTTAACCTTACACTGTTCTTACTGAACCGGGTGCCGTGCTTTTTTTGGGCTTGATGGCATTTCCCAAGCAGTTTTCTCTACAGAAACAAATACACAACAGCACTTGTTTTGTTTAGCAGTAATCTGAAGACAAATCAGCTTCCGCCACCCCCCAACCACCAAAACCCTAGAACTGATTACCAGGGTCAAAGGGGAAATGTGAGTGTTTATGATAGGTAGTCTTCCAACCCATTTAAACTGCCTTGGTCTCTTTCCGCCTTTTAAATTTAGAAGCATGCTACAGGACACTACAGGATCCAAATGGGGTCTGTAACAGAAGTGGTGCAAATACGAAAATTAGTACTTAACCATCAAAACAATCTGGAATAATGTGGAAGTGCAAGATACCTGTTCAACGAGACACGCACTCCTCAGAGCAAGACGGTCCTTGACATTTCATTTTTATTTTGGAAGACTAAATCAGGGAAGCTTATTGGAAGCCTAATATGGTTTGCATGTAAGTTCTACGCAATCTTCCACAGGTCTCTCCAAAGGTTCATTGTAAACAGCCCTTCTTAGTTGGGCATGTTAGGAAACCCAACACCTCTAACTTAACATAGAATTTTTACTTAAGTTTGCAGCAATCCGCCCACTTCGATTAATTTCATTCAGCTTCACCAAGACATTTTTATTGCTGCATTTGTACTATTAGAATAGCTTACTCCAAAAAAGTCTGCAGTTTCACTAATTTGTGCACTGTGAACTCCCAGTTTCTGAACAGAAAAGACTTGCAAGAAATATAAACCCTTTAAACCCTTTAAGACCACACTGCAAATGATGGTTTAAAAAAAAAAAAGTATTAATTTAACTTCGACTTTCCTGAGAAATCAGGAGAAATATAAACCGTTACCACAAATTACGTATTGAATCTTATCAATACCGAGTTAGGTGACAGCTATACAGCCATCTTGTGCACACAACTGAAGGTTCTTTGTAAATATGTACTCGATGTATTTCCTGTTTCACATAGGAAGAACCAAAGTTCTTGACACACGAAGAGTATTTATTAACATGAAATTCAAGTACATTAACAAGAAATTCACATTTATTACCTTGTTTAGCGAAATCTTACTTAACCTATCTTTCTTCTTGATTTCTGTGTTCCATTTCACTTATATAACGGAAATCAGTTTAACTATTCATGAATATTACTTTTAACATAAGAACAGTCCTTCCGTTGATGTTGACAACATTTGGGCTTTAAGACATACAAGTATTTATGCTTTAAAAATAGAGGGTGGAAGGTAAGTTTCCAGATTTTTTTGTCAGCTTATTTTATGACAATAACACTATTTAAATTAGGGCCTGGAGGGGTTTGTGTGCGTTTCTTTTTAAATCACAAGCCCTGAATTTGGAATGTAATTCTGTAGTTCTGCAGCGTGCCTCTTTTCAAAGTATTCCAGCTAACTTTATATCATAAACTCTCACATCAACCATTTTTTCCTTAGAAAAACTCCACAGTAAAAGCAATTTATCCTTACTTCCCTTCCCTACCACCTTGAATATAACGATGCTAATTAAACCACAGAGGTATTTAAAAAAAAAAAAAAAAAAGATAAATTTAATTTAACATCAAGCTGTGAAATTTCCTAGCTAATTCTGCTATTTCAATCCTGCTAACGGAAAGTGAAATTTTTTCAGAAAACAAGCTGTTGTAGAACATGGTAATAAAGAAAACAATGCTGGCTCCAATACAGCGAACATGTAGATGGCAGTTATGAGATTCAGATTTTGATGTCTGTTCTTTGCCTTAATTTCCCCACTGTTAATATTAGGAAATTAATATTTCTCACCTAGTACTTTTAGTGGTAGATAAGCACACAGCACCATTAAAACAATTTTACCTTTTTCTGGATTGCTGTCCTACAGTATCAACATTTTGAGAAGATGGTAACACTTGTCAAGAACTTACCATGCCATTTGCCTTTGTAAACAGTTCCAAAAGAACCTGACCCTATTCTGGTAGAAAGCATGACTTCACTTGCTTCTATTTCCCAGTAATAACTGGAATCCCTCTGTCCACGAGGCCTCTGGAACAAAAATTGACATGGCTTTACTCTAAGTATTTAATCAAATATATTATATATACACACCAAGAATGAAATAACTTCCTTCATACGATTTTAAGATGCACTGAAACTTTGAGGATTTTGTCCTGCATTTTGGACTTTCATTTTTCTTGTCAATTTATGAGGGGTGGTGGGTGTTTTTTATTTAAAAAAAAAAAAGAAAAAAAAGGATGGCTTTAACTGCTTAAGAAGCTATCATTAAGTTCTGCACTAGAAACTTAAACCCCAATCTTAGATCTTAAGAGGAACAAATATTTTATAATCAACTATTTAAAGACATCTGAAATACTTAAGAAACTTACTGACTTTTTCAAAATTACAATACTAAAATTCAGGAACTCATCTACATATTTAAAAGGAATAAACGAAAAAGATGTTTAAGTGACTAACAACTCTGAGTCCCACTAAGCAACTGTACTTTCATTTTTACATTTTATAAGCCTTCAAAAAATTTGAGATATTATTCATTATTATTCTAACTTTTCCTTCTCCCCTCCGCCCCCCCAAGTTTAAATCAAGCCTTTGAGAGAAAACTTGCATTTTGTTAAATCCATTTTTCCCTGAGACATTTTAACTAACTTTACTATGAAAATGATGGCATTATCAATATCCATTTTCTATGGAAGCTGTAGCAATACAGTTCAAATAGTGATAACAAGGCTAACTTTAAACATACTAAAAAAGAATAAAAAAGACGCAGCCTCTGAAGATTTAAAAAGGTAATCCTTGAATCTGTACTGAAAAATAATTTCACAATACTGTCTGAAATTAATTTTCAATCCAAAACACTTTGTTCTGGGTATTTATAATGCAAGGCAATAGTGCTATCTTTCCCAAGTTAGTCAAAATTATACTGCTATTATATACACACAGTGCAGACCAATCCAAGATTACCATCAGCTTGCATTGCCTTTTAAGTACAGAAATTTATCCCAACACACCATTACGCCCACCCTAGTTTAATATATTTTAAAAAAAAAAAAAAAAAAATCAAATATTGCCATACTTACAATTTTGTTTTTTTCTTGTGTATTGGATCCAGGGGCTCTCTCTCTTTGGGCTGGGACTGGGGTTTTGGGCTGAGACCAGCCAGTGGGGCTCATATTGTTAGGACTTCCAGACAGAGCAGAGGGTGAAGCTTAAATACAAAAATAAACACCAAAAAATGTATGAATCAGAAAGCAAATACAAAATAATATTATATACTATTTTATTTTTTGAAACCATACCTGATTCACTATGGCTTCGAATTGCATCCTAAAACAGAGGAGATAGATTAAAGTCAAAAAATATATGAGAACATATAAAGGAACAAGCAGAAATAGCATTGAAATCGTTCCTGACAGTTTTGGTCAAGTATGATACAGTATTGACCAACACCCTCCAAAAGATGACAGCTTGGTTATTTTCTAGTTACAAGAATCCTATACACTAAAACACATGCAGTTTGTGAATTCTTACACTACATTAAAAATATTCACAGCATATTAAAAGGTATTACTCCCCCAAAAAGAGGAGGAAAAAAAAAGAAAGACAGGTAACAAGAAGAAACACCAGAAATACTGTCTCCATTCCCACCACTGGATTTTTGTACATGCTTGTATTTCAGATCTGAACATAGCTCCTGTGATAGTGCTGTATCTCTAGAGGACAAGTTCTCAAAAATGTTTTGGGTTACAAGTAGGAAAACTTTTAAAAGCCCCTAAAATATTCCAAGTCAATATACATTTTGAAATATCTCTACCATACTATTTCAACCCAAAAAAGGCTATATCTAGTACCCTAATACAAAAACATCTAATTTTCAAAACATTTTTCCACAGATGAAAGTTTGATGATATTTGAAAAGCATGTTCTTACACACTTCACTAGTTGGACAGTGCGACAATTCTCACCTCATGCCACAGGCACTTTACAACACAATTCTACAGCCATGCACAAGATAAACTAAGCTCTGACAAACATGACTTTACAACTTTTCTCACCTGCTATGTATTATCCCAAAGTACATACAGGAAAGGTAAAATATCCAGGTACTGTATAAGTACAAAGCAAGAACATGCACTACAACAATGTTAAACACTGTCAAAGTTAATAAAAGTCAATTCAAACTTTCTAACTAATTAGTAGAATAATAAATGTAAGATTTCATAGGAGGACAGAACAAGTTTACATTCCACCATACAGTTTTCAAATTAATTCAGATTATCCTTAGTAAAGATTCATTTATGAAATACATTATTTTAGCTAGTTAGTTGCATTCTCCCAGGCTTGACTTTATACACAGTATCCTTGCAGAGTACCTCTACGCCTGAGTGGATTAAAATCTGCATAAACTACCAAGGAGGAACTCTTCCAAGTTACTACTTTTGTCCATTTTGAGGACAACAAAAATCTTTAAGAACCTGAATTAATAACAAGTGATGTTTTTTGTACATCAGCCCGAGAATGTAACTACTTTCAAGTAAGCTGGCAAAGGATAACTAAGTAATTTAAAATTGTTCTCATACTTATGTATACATAATTCTTATTTAAGAAAAAAGTATTTTTGAACTTCAATCCTTATGTATTTTCTTTTTTGCTTATGAATCCTACAGCAAATGAACCAAAACCACTGTTCTTTAGAGCTGTTCTTACAACACAAATAATACCATACACAGTGCTAGAGTCTGTCACCTTTGCTTTGACATGAAATGAAAATAGGACATTATGTTCTTAATCTAAGGGTTTTGTACAGTTATATTCAACAGTTTCCAGAGGAAAAAAGCCACACAATAGATGTGTTTGAGAAGGTTTTGCTTTAAAAATTGTGTGACCAAATGCACCTCTAATCCAAGCCTATTCAAATTCACACCAAATTTCATAGTAGCATAGCTAAACTAAAAATGAAGCTCTTCTATCAATTTGCCTCTTCCAATTAGAGTCCTCAATATTTAAGTATAAACATGCTATAAAGATTTTCATCAAATCAACTCCAGATTAAACATTTCATGTGGACACTGCCATGGCTTACAAGTTATAGCAATCCTGTTAATCACAAGAAAACAAAAGGCACCAAGAAAATACCTACTCTTCCCCTCAAACAAAATCGTCTGCACCAGGAACTGGGAGAAGCATTCAGGCTGTTATTCTAGGCCAACACGGTAAGAGATAAAAGAAAAGAACAGAGGAAGTATAAAAAAAAAATTTAAAAAAATTAAGTGTTAGGATAAATGAAAGAAAAAGTAACCTAATTTGTTTGATACATGATAATCAAGTGCAGTAAAACTTTTAAGTATTCCTGTTCAAACCCAAAAGTTCACTAGTATCCATCCTTTGGTAAACCACTTTATTAAGGTAGTCTTTCTCATGTCATACCAGAAGGTCTCTACTACCTTTTTTGTGGTGTTTTTTTGTCTTTAACTTTTTTTTAAAGCCTTTTGGAAAAGCAGCTATTGCCTTTACGACATGACAGCTACTTTTATTCCGTCCCTATGATGTTATGAAGAGCCAGAACAGAAAGCATTTCTGTCTTTACTGCTATGCATAAAGGATAAAGAAAGCCATGTCTCCTTAAAGGCTCATCACACTACAAAGTTCAATAATTCACATTCTTTTTCTTGAGTGCTTCATTATTTTTCATGCCATAAAAGATGGTCAGCCAGGCTTCTGAAGCAGTAAAAAAGGCTGTAAGCCTAAGAAAACTGAAGAGAAAGGGAGAGTACGTTTCCTCATAAAACCCAGCTGACACAAAGCTTCTAACCAAAGAAGCTTCATGGGGCTGCAGTGCACTTTTCTTCAATTCCACCAAAGGTCCAGAAGACGTCTCTGGCCCATTTCAGAGTCTTCACATTTCATAGAAGCCTATAAACTACCAGCTGAAGATGCAAGCAAACTCGGCAGTCAAAGGCTTTTGCTTGACCTTAAGAGTTTTTAAACTATTCCAGAGCAAAAAAACAACAAACAGTGCTCTCTCTGAAGTCCTGCAGTTCAGCACTTTCTTTCTGCAAGCCTTTCCTGCACACCACTCCCTTATTTTCTTAAGGTTATCACAAAACAAAACAAAAAACCACTTTAGGCCTGACTTCAAAGAATTGTCTCTCACTACTGCCAGTCTAAGGTAGGAAAAAAAAAAAGAAAAAGGTGCTTGAAAGCAAGTAACAGCAGAAATAATCTCAGATACAGATGGCTCTAGCACACTAGCCCAGAATCGCCGTTAATTCCATATAGGTGTAACACAAAACATTGCCAGTAAGCTTTGACTTGAGTATTCGAACTCCGAGAACCACATCCAGACTTACAGTACCTGTAGTCTGATTTAAAACAAACACCAGCCCCTCAACAAATCCAGATTTCTTTAGCAAAACTGAGCTTATTTTCTTTTCAGATCTGTGAAACTTGATTGTTAAGCTCCCCCACATCTTTACAGACACCAAAATTCTACCTAGAACTTCAAAGTTGATAAAGACTGCAAGAATGAACTATTAACTTTCTATGCAAATGTGTCACCTATATTCTTCATCACTCAGCGAACTAAGGCAAGAAGTAAGCAAATGACAGAAAGCAAAGAAAAGCAACCAGTGACTATTAGATGGCCAGTCACAATTTTAGTTTAACTTTATGCTATTCCCTCCCTACCAGTATTACCTCAATTATCCGGCTGTCTACAGGCATTGTAGTGCTAACCATATGGACATTTGGTGTGGATGTAGATCGCTGTCTTTGGGAAAGGGAGCCCTCAGAGGAAGGATTTGATGTGTTGAATGTGAAGGCATGAGGTGTAGAATACCTGTGCTGGGAACTGAGAAGGAAAGAGAGAGAAAGGGAAAGTTGTGGTTATTTTTTCCCTTCTAGCAATTGAAAAATGCTGTTCAATGTAACCTGTCCAAAAGCAATATACACAGAATCCCAAAGAGAGAAAAAGCTGGCACTTACATACTAACTAAACTATTAGGTCAGCTGAATCATTCCCAGTTTAACTTAGGAAATAAATTTAAAAACTTGAAGATCTTGTCAGCTCACATACTTATCTGGTGTGTTTAACATAAGTCTGTTTCTGCCATTATAAATTTTGCCACAGTTCCCCATCAAATCACATTTAATATACTGATAAAATACTGGCTCTGCTGGGTTGATTCAGGTCTGTGAAATTTAAACAAATTGCTCATTTCAAGCCTGTTAAATGCATAGCTTAAGAGCTAGTTTTACTGCTAAGCCCTAAATTTGTAAAGGTTTGCAAGACTGTTCAATGGTTCGCACAGAACAGCCAGCAAGGAAGTCATGAAACCCAATACCAGTTAAAAGGAGGCCAACACTAAAATCCAGTTCAAAAAAGAGTTATAAATCACAGCTAAGGTCACTCAAACCTTATTTATCCCAAATCACACAAGTATCTTAACTGAAATCAGTCAGCCTTCATAAAAAGCTTAAAAAACTATCAAGTTATTGAGTCATTCTTCAACACTGGAAATAGAATAAGATGGCAAAGAGAACATAAGATCAATTCCTGATGCAGCTCCCACTAAAATAAATAAATAAATACATAGAACCATTTGCAAGTCAGCTACGTGCTCTGTGCCTCATTCCTGAATAGGCCAAGATTTTTCAAAGGGATGTAGAAAAAACAAAAGATGGCCTGCCCTCTTCAGCCTCTAGAATTTCAAGGAAAAGAATACAGGCACAAATTAGGATCAGAAGACAGGCCCCTTTGAAAGGAAAGCAAAGCAATTTTTATTCTAGCATTTAAAACTATAGGAACATTCTCTTTAGGTCTCGGAATTTTCTTTAAGAAGAGCGTATTTTCAGTTTCCACTGTTCTCTCTTTAAACTCTTATCTGTCATCATAATATCAGAACGTTATTTTAATTTATGTATGCAAGTCATACAAAACAAGTCACAAATGCTTACATGTATACTACCTGATCAGATAAAATAAAATTAATTCACAAAGATACCGAAGGGAGCCTTGAGTTTTCTTAGGCAGGAAAACAAACGTCTCCAGAAAACCTTTAATACCCTCCCTTAAAATCTTAAAGACTAAAAATTAAAAATATAAAATCCCAAATCAATGTTTTGCTTGATTCTAAGAACAAGAAAGGACACTACATATTATCTGTGATGAAGTGGTGTTGCCTTCTTGCACATTTATTCCAACCTTCTATAAGATTGTTTTATTTTTGAGGAGTTGGGGGTGTTCTGGTTTTTTTTGTTTTTAATCAACTGCATTTCCCAAAACAGAAATGACAGGAAATACTAGCTTACCTAGCAGGTATCCGGGAGACAGACTCCCGCATCCGTCTCACTGTCAAGGGAGGTAGTGCAGGGACACCACTGTCACTGATATTTGAATTTGGGAACAATCTGAAATATCAACAAAAACAATTACAATTTCAACTGCTACACTACCTCCTGTACAATGCTCTTTAAAGCTGAAAATTTAAAGGGCTGTTCCTTTCCAGCATAATTAACTTCATGAACACATTCCTATCTTTACATAGTATTTTTCCTCTGTGTATGGTATGACTAAAAACTATGTCTTCAGACTCCCAAAGAAAACTTCCATGTGTTCTTTCTAAACTTAAGATACAAATCTTTTTACATCAGACTTCAGATTTTCCTGAAAGGGTATTCAACACTAAATTTTTAAAGTTCTATTAAATCCAGGTAGCACCAAGTGGCACAAGTCATCCTACACTCTAACGATTAGTCAGTATGAGAAAATGCATAACTATATGACCAAGTTTAGCTATAAAAAAACACAATCACTAAGTAAGACACATAAAATCAATTACAGGTTTTAACACTTGCATAAAAGGACTTCTTCTAACATAATGATTTTCAACTTTTTCTAATCAACAATAGGAAAGTATTATCCTTCATCAGTTTTCTCACCATTCCATGCATTTTCAACAGGGTGTCAAAAGTTGTGGTAGTTCTGAACACCCATGCTTCCAACAGCTAAACCACAACTGAATCATGACCTTTTTTTCTTCTTACCAAAGTGTTATGCGAGAGGAATTACTATTACTCTGTTGAAACAGAGGGCATTATAGCAACTGCCTGGTCATTCAAGATCTTTATTTGCTTGTCCCAGAATATTAAAATTTACAGCAAAAGCAAAATGCATCTAATGTAAATGGCCTTCTTCACCTGGGAATAGACAATCATTGCTGGCTGTTTCATGAAATCAATACAGGAGTTCTGTATATTGATGAAAGTGACTACACTTCCCAACAATCCAAATTTATCTCTATGATAAGAGATTAAAAAAAACGATGCTTCTCTGTCACAGAGAATTACTGTTGCTATTAAAAAGGAACAGTCCTTACAAGAGTTGCCTGATATTGCTCCAGTCGACACACATGGTTGGAACTTTAGTGCTGCAGTGTTCGTGGAATTTATAACCACATGTCTGACACCGAAACCCATTTAGCAGGAACTTCTGGCAGATGTCACAGAAAGCAAGCTTTAGAAATGTCTTCCGAGCCTAGAAAACACATTAAATGATTAATCCAAGCTACTAGCTTCTCTTCATTAGCTGAGATGAACATCTTCAGAGCCTGACATAAATAAATACCATGTTAAAATGTTATCAGTGCCCCCAAAGTGCTACTGAACTTAAAACCACACTTGAGTATTCTTGCATATATTTCCAGTTTGGTTGGAAACCTGGAAGGCTTACAAAAATTTAGGGCTTTGTTTACCTGATTATTAGAAAGAAAGAAAGAAAGAAAGAAAAGTGTTCTGTCAAATTCAAAACCACTACTTTGTGCCCAGTAAGGTGACAGAGTCGGGTGGGCCAAGAATTGGGTTTTTTGTTTGTTTTTAGTATCACCAAGGAGGTGAAGGAGGATCAGATCCTAAGAACCACCTCATTTTTTTTTTATTAGTCAAAATGCGTGTTATGTGACTAACCAATACCCCTTGCATAAGAAATAAATCCCTTAGTAAATAAAATATTTTAAGGAAATTCTACTTTTCTAAACAGCATCTAACATTTTTTTAAAGCTTCTGAAATACAAAAAAAAGATTAAAATGAACCAAAGCATTTCTTCCTCCGGAGCATACTGTGGAAGAAGGCTCGAAGTTTGAGCTTCTTCCAGATCTGGAGAAAAATATTGGTTTTCTGGTGACCAATTGCAGATGATTTTATTTGTAGTTTTCTAAAAATGTAAAAGTAGAAGCAAAGCTACTTTCAGTTTTTGTAGATCAACCCTAACCTTTCTAATGGATGTAAATGACAATCCTTTAGTTTTGCCACTTGGCACAATATATTTCTGGGACAAAACAACAAAAAGACTAGAATATAGGAATAGAATTCCTTCCCAGGGAGAACAAAATAACGCAAGTTAAAACTGTTAGAGTTAGGGATTATCTCTTTGTCAAAAAAAAAAAAGCTCTATTTATTTGCTCTACACTGCGCAAATAATCCATTTTTGAGAAGGAACTACAAATCCAAAGTCTTTCATCCCCCCAAAAAACACCCTGTCAAATTACAAGACTCACAAAACAACATCATGACCTTGCAGAATTAACAGCACCCCTGTACATTCAGTACAATTATCAACAGTCCAATAAAGTTGCCAAACTTATCCAGCCTTTTTTGACTGATGAGCCAGAGACTGAAAATGCAAGTTACCTCCAAGTTCTGGACTTTAAAGACACGATTTCTTAATATGACAGTTTCAGAAATATATATTTATATAAAATAAAAATGGCAATCATCAGACCTTTGAAGAACATGCGTAATGTGAGCTTTTAAGTCTCTGACACCTAGGAATCACAAAATGTAAATAGAATTCCAGCATTTCATTGCAAATTGATATTTATCCAATCTAATCTGGGGGGGGTAGGGGTGAAGGAATCAAATCATCACTTCTGAAATCCCCCCGTGTTTTGAAAGCCAGAAGTACCTAATGCCTAAAACATTCTTTGACTGAATATGTGGTTCAATTGATATAATTTACATCAAAATACAGAAGAGGAAAAACTTACAAAATTGTGTGTAGTGAGTGGAACATGATCAAGAAAGTCCACTTGCAGTTCCTCTCCAATCAAGGAGGCAGCATCTGTATTCCAATCCAAACGCACTTTTTTCCTGAAAGAAAGAGAAAATGGGGACAACAAAATTACTTAGGAGATAAGAAGTCTGGCCTAATCAATGATCTATGTTTTGTGAGTTTTCTTGAGTAAACTGAAAACAAATACAAAAAACCTCTTATAGTGAGCTATATTTCAGTGTCTTTCACTTAAAAAATTAGAAGCAACTTTGAAAACATAACGATTCACCTCTTTTTCTGTTTATTTTTTAACGTGTAAGTCATTTAGATACATAGATTATTTGAAATAAGACACCTAGAAGCTGTAATGGAGTCACAGAAATACCCTTATAAACAAAACATAAGAAATTATGAATGGCAGACTTAGTGACATGAAAGCCGTATTATGTGCTTCAGCACTAAAGTTACTGGTGACCCCAGAATGGACTCAGTTACATAGAGATGTAAACCCACAAATGACTGCCTCATGATTGAGGCTTAAAAGAGCATTAAGCCCAAGCCTTACGAGGTGTGAAGTTAAATGTATTAACTCCATGAGATACCTTCACTCCCTCAGCTTGTAAAAGAATCATTTGGTATTTAATAGCAGCATCCCCGGTCCTACAAAAAATAAGGAATATCTGCAGTGAGATTTAAATCCAAACATTGAAAAGTTGTAGAGGAATGTAGAGCCTTAAAACTGAGCACAGAGAGGAGACGTTCATTTAAGTTGGCTTAGAATCACTAGCACGGAAGTTTACCAACTACAAATGCAGAGGAGAAATGCACCTCAAATATGAGGGCATATCACAACATTTCACCTAGAGCATGACAATAGCCTCTCTAAGACACTACAAGCACTTGAGCATACTCCTCAATTTTGAGCATTTTTAATATTTAGCTTTAAAACAAAAGTAAAATTTTTAATACCCAGGAAGCTGAAGGAGTTGCCCTAGAGGAGGGTAAAGAAAGCAACATGGAAGTGTTCACAACCAAACTGTGCTTTTAAAAGAAACTAGCAAGAGAGAGGAAGAAAGCATTATCGCTGCTATTGTAAAAACAAGAGTTTTACATTCTCGAGTTGAAAGTTTCACATACAACATTCCAGACTCTTACCCTTTTGGTTCAGTAAGAAGTCGAAAAACTGCACAGCATTCTGGCTGCAGACCCCTTACTTTAAGTGCCTTCATAAGACAGTCGTGTAAGGTCATCCCATTTCGCACATTTACCTGTGACCAAAGGAAAATATTTTAGTCAGTAATTGCAGAATTTGTTTAAGCTTTTTGGGGGAAAAATAAAGTCTTTTTTTTCTCCTTTCCTTTAGAAGTTCCAGTAAAACTGCACAGCTGTTCACTTTTGAAGTTAGTACATAGATAAATAAAAATTACTTATATGATGTAACAACAGACTGCTGTGCCTTTGGATTTAACTCACCGCACGTTAAGCCAGCCTGTCAGGCAGGCACGTTTTCTGCCATACACGTAACTATTGTGTACTTACATAAAGGAAGTTTTGAAGCTATTTTAGATTACAAATACTAAGTTTCTGTGAAACGGGATTTTTATATAGCACTCATACAAGTAGGTAGCCTATAAAAGTAACAGAAATGCAGGCAAATATAGTTACCTGAAGTACAGAAAAAGGCTTAACTTAGATTTCAGGGAACTTTGCGTAAGACGACTTAGTACACTCAGCTCCAAGAAATCTAATAGAAGTGTTACCTCAAGAAGTTTCACTTCAGCTTTAACTACCACACTTCACTGTGGGCATCCAAGTGAAGAAAACAGTGACAGAAATGACTACATGTTTTACTTCATACAGGCATCATTGTTTAGGTCAGCCAACTACTGTCTTTTAATGTTAAATATGTAAACAAAGTATCTTGCTCATGTATATTGGAAAAATACAACACTGAGGTAGAGAAATACAGGTTCTCAAAATACAGATACACTGCTTTCAAAATATGTCTTCTAGAATTAACAAACTGACGACAACACACTTAATCACAATAAGACCTTTTGTGAAGCTTGGCATTTCTCTTGCCAGATACACGTCATAGTGTTAGCAATGGGAACAGTACGACATTTCTTACATAAAGGTAATGTAGACTTACCACCGTGCGCTGCTTGTTGGGCAAGAAAACACGAATAGTGTTACTAGTTTTGGAAGTATCTGATATTTTGCCATCATCAGATGCTCGGCGTTGATAACCAAACTGCTGAACAATAGTAGGTGAAATACAGTTTGGGCCATCAAAGACAGAATCCTTGAGTCCAAAACCATTACTGATAGTCTTCCAAGCTCCCTGAATGTGCTCCATTGATGCGGTCTAAGAAACAAAAATTGAGAGTCAGGGAAAATTACAATAACCTTTGCTATAAAGTGCTACTCTCTCTTCCTGAGACAACAGACCTCATAGCCTCTTTTGAAAGCATCTGAAATGCACTGCCTTCTCCCTTGTGACACGATCAACCTACACATACATGGCACAGTTCACCCACATCTGCAAAATTAGCCTGAGTCTTGAAAGCATTTGACTTTCTGCACATAAACAGATCATCAGTAATATATGCACGATTCCTCTCACTGCATCTCTGGTGTCACAGGAGCAGTTTACCATCATGTTAATTTAGATAATCAATGCCTGAGGGGCCTTCAGAAAGGTGGCTAGATGCTAGCTGCAGGCCAAACGAATAGTCCTGTAAGCCAGATATGGCATGCAAGCATTAGCAGAGACTGTACTGTTAAGAAAAAGAGGCCCAACAGGAATTATAATAAAAAGCATTCATTGAAGAAATTCTATTTTTTATCAGTGATCTTGGCGCTTTGGTTTGGGTTTTTTTAGGGGGGGGGTTAGTTGTTGGTTTGCTGTTTGTTTTGGTTTTGTTTTTTTTTTTTAAAAGGGTAGCAAGTTTAATACTGTTAGTACACAATGAAATATATAACATTTTAATCGTAACAAAATATGAAACAGCAAAAAAAAAATTCTAACACACCCCCCCACACACTATGCTCAGTTACATTTCAGCATAAACCTCTCCTGGTGCAGGGACACGAACAACCCCCTACGTACTTCCTGATCAGCACAGAGTACTATTTTTGCACACTCAGGGACAAAGATAAAGGTATCAGTATATTTCTTCCCCCAGCTATCACAATTTCAATGCAGCTTGAACTCCAAATTATACTCCAAATGCATCTTACTCAAAACTAAGCAAAACCAAAGTCTGAAACAGTTTTGAACAGTGAAATATAGTCCTTGCTAAATTTTCAGGTAGCCAGATTCATTACCAAGTTTTCAAAAAGAAAAAAAAATAATAAAAAAGGAACAGTGAAAATAAGCGTGGTTGTTTATTTCCTTCATAAAACTGCATCCTTCTATAAACATCTGAGAAGCTGATGTTCAGAACTACACAGTGCAAGTGCACACCTTTTGTCATGTTAGTAGACTGTTTCCAAACTAATCTTCAGTGGTTGTGCACACCACCTATATTCCTGATCACCTCTACGAAAGATAAAGAAAGTCGCATTAAAGCTGCAAAGTCAAAAAGCAAATCAGTCAGGAAATGCCAAAATAAAGGTCTTCCAAGCAATCCTAATTCCATCCCCTTATGGTACAGGAAAGACTTACACTGAAAGACCTACATTGTTCCCCTGAAATCACCAACAACTTAATTCAGTACATAATACCAAACATTCCTTTACTGAACACCTATCAGTATCTATTAAAGTCTCATTTCATGTGTGGTCCTGTACCTTCCTTGTTGCAAATTATTTGAACCCTCCAATTCATTTCCTCATGCCCTTTTGTGTAGCACCCATGCCAAAAAAAAAAAAAAAAAAAAAAGAGAAAAAGCGCTCCTCTTATCCCAAACATTCACATGCTTTTATGTCAGAGAGAAGACGACGATGTTTGTTACAGTTGAAGAGCTAAAGTAATAGAATTCATGGGGGAAAAAAGATCTCCACTAGTGTTAAGTGTCCATTTTGGGATGCTCAGAAGGATAAACTTTGAATTTCAGAATGTTTTCACTCACAGCGCAATTCTGAAAAGGCTTAGCTCGATTTGTAAGTATTTAACATTGCTACAGACCTAAACCCGGATCTGACCAGGAGCTACAAAGGAAACATGTAACAACAAACTTTAAAAAAAAGGCTTGGTTTATATGAAGCACCTACCATCACATGCAAACTCTGCAGCAGCAGAACTCTAGGCCTCTTACACTCTGCTACAAAGGGATCTTTCAGTCAGTTCACGGACATTTCTTTCACTGACAACGTACGCAATGACAACATATATATCCTTGCCTTCCCTCCTGCCAATCGTTGTCATTCCTGCATCAATGCCATCAGTTGTGCAGGTCCAGTTGTTCAAAGGTTCAAAATATTTAAACATCAGTAAGATTTAAAACTCAATACCCAAATGAAATCTAATAAGATTTAGATACTTGGACTTTTTTTTTTTTAAATCTGTGGCACATAAATGACAACAGTCTTACATTTGATGTAAAAAGGGAACAAGGAATGTGAAGACACCGAGACATTCTGAAAAAAGGAGGGAGGAGGGGAGATAAAATTGAGGAATACAACTGAGTTCAGCATCCATAAGCAACTACACGTACAATATCGCAAATCATATGCATTGCCCTACTGTCAGGAATCAGAAAGGTGAAAAAGTTATGTACAGTTGCAACAACTGTATTATGCATACGGACAGCTAAAAGAGTAACTAGTTAGATGGTAACAATAAAAACAGAGTGGAGATAAACTGTTAAATAAGAGAGGTAAGATGAAACCCAGACAACTTGTTCTCTTTCCTCCTCTCTAACTAATCCACTATGGGGAACCCTACTTTATTTCACCCTTATAGGTAATACATGAGACAAAAAAAGAAGAGGAGCTCAACTGGATTTCTCTACTGAGTAAGTTGAGATAAGGAATAGCGGGGGCAACCATCAAAACCTCCTTGTTGACACTGCTGACATACGTTGACAACACCCTAATGTTACAGCCTTTATATTTAGTATTTTGACATGCTGCCAACAGTTCCTGAAAAATTCAAGAGAAAACAGGAAGTGACAAAAAAAGTCAAACTTGCACCTTGACAAAAGCTAAGTTTCATACCAAAAAAGGTACTTCCCTGCTCTAACAGTGTTCTCTCGTCCGAATATGAAAGGCCTACTGCATACTGTAGAACAGCCTACTAGAGAAGATCACAGAAACACATTCTGAAGTTGTTGTACATGCAGTCAGAAGAACATAAAGACAGCAACTGCTATCAGCCTTCTGTACAATACAGATGTCAGTTGTATCTTTGATTATGCATTTGCATCCTTCTCTTTCCTAGGATCTTTGCCTCAAGTAAGTGCTGGATATTCTCAGGGCTGTGTATATTTGGCACAATTCTCTCTTCCAGCAATGCCCTGCTCTCTCACCACCATGCTTCATCAGTGCATTTTTGCCATCTTTTTGGCTGCAGCTGATGATTGCGTCCCTGGCAGCTTGGGTTTGCTCACGGACGTTGAGAGTTCTTTTTCTAGAAAAATGAAAGTACCTCCTCACCTAAGCAGGCAAATTTAAAACATGCCATCCTTAGCTCTCCTTCCTGCCTAAACTGAAGGCTATGGGTTCTACTCACACACTTCAAGAAGGAGCCACCACTGAAGGGAGAAGATGAGAACTTGGCTCAGATCTGGCCTGGAGCAGACAAAGACCTACAAGTGGCCTGAAAGTAGAGGGGTAGGGGAGAAGAAAGGGAAGTTTAAGATATTCACAGTCTCCTGGGGAGAGACAGGGAATCCGTGATGAAAAGCTGCTAAACCTGCTCTTGGCATCCATGGTACATGCAGTTGGTAAGGTGGGGCTTGTTGAAGAAACAGCAATAATCAATTGTCCAGCTGCTGACTTTTGCCGCTGCTGAGAGGCAACCCTCACATGGGATGACAGGAGGCTCCAGCTCCTCAGAAATACCTCTTCACTCAGGCCAAGAACAGTGTAGTCAAGAACACATTTTCAATTCTGATACTGCATGGGCAGCCACTGGACATGTTCACTTCTCAAGCCTAGTCACTGTTCTTATTTCAAATGATTATCATGGAAGAAGAGAGACAGTCATAAAAGCTGCTTCTTAAGAAGTAATTTATGAATTATTTACACCTTTCCCCTGCCCTCTAGTGTAAAGAAAGCTAGCTTAAAAAAATTGTAAGAAAATATACAAAAACATCCACTTTGAACTCAAACAGCTCAGTGCATACACAGATATGAGGTAAGAGAATTAGCATGGCAACTACTTGACCAGCTTTGAACTGACAAAAAAAAATATATGTAATCACACAACATAATATTGCACATACACAATTTCTAGTTGGTGCATTGAACACAGAAGCAAGCACAGCAGCAGAAGACAACAGACACACTATTTCACAGGACACAGGTTAGTTGCATTTCTGACCACAGATAAGACATGTGCACAGCATAGCTTACCTTTCAGTGTCCTGTAACCTGTGCCCTACCATTGATTTGTTTATTCATTTTGGGTCTTTTGCTCCAACCAGTATTTGATGAAAGCCATTTTTACTGAAACTAAATTCATTTTCTCCAACTCTCCCAAGATCCACACCAATTCACTCCAGTGAAAAGAGGTCTGATATGCTCTAAAGAGAAATTTAATTTAAAATAAAGGAGGAAAGATTTTACAATGATGGCTTCATAAATACATAATTCTTAGCCTATTCCAGAAAAACTAGTTTTTCTTCCTTTAAATGAGTTACGAGCATGTTTCTGAAACATAATCATTACCAGATATTAGATTTATGTTTATGCCATGCTCAAATAATCCATTGCCAGCTGAATGTTTTCATGCATCTTTCCAAAATTTTTTCCTCCTGCAACTCTTCACTTCCATGAAAATTACTTCAAGCAGCCTGTCTACAACTGAAAAACTGCAATAGCAGCATTCAAAGAATATTTTAAGATATTCAAGTATGAGCATATCAGTTCTCTTGTAGATTCAGTACTGCTAGGAAACGGATACTGACTTGTTTCATATTAAACATTCGATTTGAGCAGAAAAAAAATCTCACACTATTCCTCCACCTCCCACAGGTATACTGCACACTGTGACCAAGATTGCACTTTTAATTAGTACTTTTTGCATAGATTACAAATTTTGATAGGCATTTAAACAAGCATTAAAACCAAATGCATGAAATAGCTATGCAATGTGCACATCTGCCAGTAACAAATTCCTACAGATCATTCACTCATACCCACTCAGATCATACACTCATATCACTCATTCATATCCAAAACACACTTTAAGTTACTTTAACTTTTCCCATGACTAGCAAAAAGCATTTAGTCTGAACTGTTAAAAATTTCAGTCTATTTCCCTAAGGAATGCTGAAACTGGTAATGATGAAAGGTGGAAGTTCGCAGGATACAAAGCTGAACTCCACTCAGTATAGAGTTTAGGTGCCTTGCCCTTTTCTTTATTTCTGAAACAAACACGAAATGCTTTTAAAGAAAATGTAAATACAGCTCCCCCTCCCAACACACACACATGCTGCCGTTTTTATCCACACAAACAATTAATAGTCATGCTCATGTTTAATTAAATACACATACAAAGGCAAAACACCACAGAACAAAACCCAGAATCCATTTCAAAATGAACACTTTTGTTAGAAAATATAAGCTTTAAAAGTTGCTTATAAGAAAAGTTAAATGCAACAATGCATTTAACTGTGGCCTTTTCTCAGTTCCCGTCCCCAATTGAGTAATTCTCAATTGATTTAATATTGCATGGGTGACCAGTTGTCTGGGGAAAAAAAAAAGAAACCCACACCCAACAACTATCTATTGTGATACATAGCAGTATTTTTTAAAAGTAGCTTTTCATAGCAGTAGAACATAAATATGGACCCATTCCTATATTAAAAAATAAAGCTGTGATCAATGTAAACATAAATGCAGGGCATGAGTTAGGATCAGTCTAACAACCCAAGCAGATTTCTCATACATCTACAAGGTTGGCGTTTTTCCTTCGAATGTCCTTTATTTTAAGAGATCGATGCCAAAAAGCAATCTCCCCCCTTAAAATAGAACCGAGAAGGAAAAAAAAAAAAAATTAGCAGGAGGAAATGTTATTGTTCAGGGGGAAAAAAAAAAACCCACACAAAAAAAACCCCAACACAAAAACCAACACTGAAAGCTTACATGTAATTTCTGACTCGGTTGTTCTGATCTTGGAAGTATCTTTTATCACCTTTTTCTCTATTTCTCTGAACCATTCATTTCTTAGTTACTACTTCAGCCATTATGCTGCTAATGTAACTTTGAAGTATTTAAGGAAAAAAAAAACATTGGTTTTCCAACAATTGGGCTGTACAGTAAGGAGGGCACAAGGAATACAACTCTCAGTCTGACACACTTTCAGATTGGTTAATCCTTTTCAAGATTAATACCTTTCTGTATTTAAGAGTAACTTTCAGAGTAAAACTTTGGTTAGTAAGCACAAACCAAGTCATACTACTTGTCTGTACTAGGCTGTACTTTGGGCTCTGGTTAGTTGGTATTTGTCACCAAAACTATCTCTATCTTTGGCTGCTCTGTGCCTGCTCTCCTCTGTTGATTAGAACGGCTCCAAGCTCCTTTTCCTAACCAATTTCTAGGAAGATCTGTTTGGTTTGTCCTTTATACGCAGATCATTCCCTTGTCAGTCACCCATTTCTTTCCACATGAAATTTCTATCAAGTTCAAGCGCAGAGCTCTGTAAGTTTCCCTACGAAACCTGAATTCCTTCATTAGAGAAACAGAAGCACTGAATACTCTGCTTGTATCTAAAGAGCACAAAGGGATATAGAATCCAAATCCTTCCCTTTCCCAAAGCAAAAAAGCAATCCCAGGTAAAAGGAAAAATGCAGCAGGTGTTTCCAAGCCCTCAATCAGAACTTTTTTACATTTTAGTTAAGTACTGCTGCTGCATTTATATAGATTCACAAAAAAGTTTATAAAATTGCTATTAAAACAGCTATGAAAGAAAAAGGCAAGCAAGGAAAGTACACAAATTTTGCACATACATTTTGTACGAGTTTTGCTAACAAAGCACCAGAACTCTATGTCATGGAGTAAAACCTCCACTTTTTTTAGTATAATAATTTATAATTTTTATCTTATAATCAGAATTGATAAATATTGAGAGGTGGTCACTCAATGTTTTAAATGTGTTCTCTTAACATTATGGAGACTATTAAAGCTGAAGTGATATTTAAGACATTCTCATTTTTTAATTTGGTAAATTCAGATGCATTACTAGAAATAAAAAGCATACTGAACACTGCTTTCTTATATCTGATTGTATCAGAATCACATTATTTGACACCTGTCATGCTTAGACTTCTTGTTTCTTCACTATAATGTAAAATTCTTCACAACAGAATCCTCCAAAGAAAGATTTACTAAGATAGACCTTTAAAGCGGACCTTGTATTGCAGAAGTGGGGCTATGAGTTTATATGTGTATTGACATTACAGAGGCAAGACACTTTGGACAAGCATTTTTTTCCCCCAAAGTCTTTCTATCAACTGTACATACATTCTCAGACACGTGCCTATTTGCATTCTGAACTTGCTCATGCTTGAATTGTTTCAAGTATGGATGAAAGCCCCAAACTGTGTTTACAGTTGCCTGGAACTCATCCACTTTACAGCAAGGATAAAAACGTTACTCAAATGTCAGCAATCCACTAAATGCCCTTCCCACACAAGTTTTCAAGGATTAAACAAAAGTGACTGAGAATCTCAGCACAAAGAATTACTGGCTCTGTCCTCCCTCAGTTGCATTTAGTAAATGAAATAACACTGAGGACAGCACCACTGAGAACATACCAGTCTTTAAACCAACCTCAGTTTTGCTGAAAAGGAACACAGCCTGAGATTAGGTTTTTCAAGTAACTGCGGGGAGCTGCTAGTTACGCAGGCTAATTCAGACATACCACAGTTACTGTTAAAATACCATTGCAAAATACCAGACAATGCTAGATTATCTGTACGGTTAGCCAGAACAGGATGAAGTGATGCAGCTAATTCGAGAGTTAGGTGTTCTCTGCATTCACTCAGGGCAGCTTTAAACTAATAAATTTAGTTTATTAAATGTGGGCTCTGTCTAGAACCAGCAGTGCCACCAGGAGGTCAATTCTGCAATTCTAAGAGCCTGCACATGGAAACAATGTACAGATAGGGGCGGGGGGGCAGCAGGGAATAGGGGCAATAGCACCCAGAAAGGTTTGGAAGGGGCCTTGACGTATTTTTCTCCGAGAAGATAGAACAAGTGATTCTCCCTTATATTTTATAATAAAGCGCACCTGGGAATAGCTGAACATATACTTCTGCAATATGAACTAAATCTAACATGGACTACTTGAGTACAAACTGCCTGGACAGCTCTAACTTTATTTCATTGTTTCTTATGCACCAGTATTTGTAAAGAAGCCTGCATAAAGTGGCAAATAAAAACTGCATGCAATTAGAAATTACAGATTGTATACAAGCAAAATTATTTAGACTACGTCAAACATTTACTGTCTTGAGTGCCTCCAAAAATAAATTATGCTCCATTTTAACTCTATCTCACATTATCTTACTAAATACATCCATAAAATTACAGTTCTGGTTTGGGTGGGTTTTTATTTTTTTAACAAAGACTTTTTGTTTCAGAGGTACAATCTCAGAAAAGAAAAAAAACCAACTACTAGTTGTAAGATAATGCCACAGACATGATTTACTTTAGGTCTGGATTATTCACAACAGATCTGTAGTTGCGTGGAAAGGCAAATGCTATTTGGAGAAGACAGGCAAATATCAAGATCTAAAGTTCTAAACTGAGGAAGGGCTTTCCCCCTGCAAAGTAAATATCCATGCAGACTGACTAAAGTAGGAGCTTAAGTTAAACATACACTTCTGATAAAGCAAACATTGAAACAACTGTAGGCATCATATCAATTTTGTGGAATTTCTCAAAAAACAAAAAGCAAATTTAGTAGCAGTAGAGGAATACAAGCACAGAGCTTGGTTGTGGTAAGTTTCCCTTCCCCCAGGAAAGACCCAGGGACCTTGGAAGAAAAAATAGGGCAGGGTAAGGAGGAAAGGAAAGATAACCAAAGTTATTTATACCTTTAGTTTTCCTTTAAGCGAATGAAGTCCTATGACAAAAGGATGAAGTACATCATCTGTGGAAGGTAATGCAAAAACAGAAGATATTTACTATTTTAATAGACAAACTTATACACATGCACAACATAGCAAATTAATAAAAAAAAATTATTTCGTTAATTACATCAATAGTAGAGTTAACTTATCATCCTTCTACTGTTAAGAGTTTTCAGGGCCTTCTAGCCTTTCATTATTTTATGCAACACTTCAGTGTAATGAGACACACTGTGTAAGGCTAGACTGCATGACAACCAAATGCTACCCCAGCTCAACATAATCTCATTCTTATTCAAGAACATAATAAGAATCTCTTACAGCTAAAAACTCACTAAAGTAAAAATTAAGTATGAGTTGAACACTTTCTTCTCAGACATCCTTACTTACACACAGAAACACCTTGCTAACTCACTAATGTTATGACAAATCTTGGATCCAAAACAACAACAAAAAAGTAAGTAACAAGAAGCTAAGCCTCTGAAGGCTATCTGTATCTTGCATATAAGCATTAACTGTAAGAGCAAGAATTCCTAGGGAAGCTGAAGAAGTCTTGATTAAAAGATTGGAAGCTCAGATTAGAGAGAAGTGTAAGCCAAATATACAAAAATATTCACTAGACAGTAAATGGTAAAATGTTTTCTTACCCAACGTTTCCATCCTAATTAGCAATTCCTAAAACAATCCCATGCAGAGATGATTAGAGAAGGCAAAGATGCAACACAGTCAAAGAGTCACTGAGGCTGGAAGGGACCTCCTGAGAATATTTAGTTCAAACCCCTGCTCAAGCAAGGTCAGCTACAGCAGGCTGCCCAGGACCACATCAGTTGGGTTTTGAGCATCTCCACAAATACACATTCCACAGCTTCGCTGTGCAACCTGTTCCAGTGTTTGACCACCCTCACAGTAAAAAAAAGTGTGTTCAGATGGATATTCATGTGTTTTAATTTGTGCTCATTGCCCCTTGTGCCGTCACTGGGCATTAGTAAGTCTGGTGTCCTCCTCTTCATTCCCTCCCATCAGTGTATTTATACACATTGATAAGATCACCCACAAAGCTTTCTCTTCTCCAGGCTGAAGAGTCCCAGCTTCCTCAAGTTTTTCTTTACATGAAATACAAGAAAGTACACATAAAAAAAATTCAAGAAGAGACCTTACATTGTTAGCTCACTTTTGGTTAGAAGTATCCTCTCTCCTGGATAGAGCAGGTAGGAGGGGAAAAAAAAAAAAACAAACCTGCAATGATTCTACCCAAGAGAGCAAACTCCCAAAGACTAACAAGAAACCAGAAGAATGCTTTGGGATCTCCACCTTGAGCCACATAGTAATTTTAAAACTAAAACCTACTTACAGTCTGAACTGTACATTTACCCTGCTTACTAACTTGTGTACCTCTCTACAGCAAACATTTAGGAATGTGACATACAAAATATTGTGAATATGGTTTCCATCATGAAAAAAGATAAGCAGGGAGACTGGGGAGAAGGGAGGAAGAAATGCTGTCTTTCACACACCAAAGGAAAAGCTGAAATCTTTAGTTCTAACAGAAGACAACCAGTCAGCAATAACAACATACTTAGGAAATAATCCACACTGAATCAAGGTGGAGGAGGTGTTGTTTGTTTATTTTTAACAAATTACATTACTGTGGAATAAGGTGTGGAAAGTGATGTGACCAGAAGGTACGTGGGGGCTACAAGCAGAAAAAAACAAGGAAGATCAAAAACACCGTAAGAACAAGGAGAGGATCAGAGAAGGACATCCTCATAGGAACCAATATAGCCATGGGGGCATAAGGGGGAAGTATTGGGGTTTTGTTTTTTAAAAGTAGCGAGGTTGACAATTAGCAAACTGATAAAAACAAGGATACAGTTATGATCCTCACATTTAGCTAAGAGGTCAAGAGATTTGTGAAGACCGGTTCCTGATAAAAACAAGAGCTAAAAACTGAGCTGAAAACAGTCTGGGACAAACTTTGAGAAAATTAATCCCGTCAATATGATGGATAATGTTAGATGAAAAAGAGGAGAGAAAACTGATGGGGAGGGGTAGAGGTTTTATAGACTGAAAACCTAAAGCATTTTTATTGCAAAATCAGCCAGAAGAAAAAGGAATCTCATATACAAATCAAGAAGAGAAGGCATAGCATAAAACAAGTGTGATGGGTTAAAGAAGAAGCAGGTCCAATATTTCTACCTGCAACCAAAGCAATAGCTGTAAGGGAGTAAAAATCATGTATTTTTCTTGACAGATAAGAGATACATAAAAAACAAAAATCAGTCAGAACATTTGCTAACAGCACTGGCAAGAAGGAGGGTTTAAGAAGCAAGTGAGTTGACAAAAATACCAGCTGTTATTGCAGATGTGAGATTCAATTAAACCTGAGAAGTAGAATTGTTCACCTAAGACAATGGCAAAGCCAAGCGAGAAGAAAATGACTCTATATTGGAGGAAGTGTGCCTGCTTGCAGGATTTCCACCTGAGACACTCCACAGTGCAAGAGAAGGAGCAAGGGAAGCAGGTGTTCTGTAAGGGGAATGCTGAACTCGCACAAGTTGATCACTGATCATACTTCAGTGTCAAACCATTGCTTTTGAAAAATTAAAAGTTCTACTACAAATATACACCTAATTGCACAAATAGCCAGAACAAGAGTTTGAAACAAACCGAGTTTTAAAATGATAGCTTTGTGTTTCAGTGTTGTCAAGTCACTTTTGAACTAGATGCTGATGGTTTTAGAAAACACACCTGGAAAATACTGTATTTAAGATTAGCTAATCACCAATGTTAGACATTTCAGCACTGTGATTCAGACAGTCACACATCTGCATACGTGATGTCCCATATGTGATACTTCTACAACTGAACGCCAGTGTTATACTGTTGTAGCATTCTTGCCGTTTCCTTCAATTTTCACTACAATAAGTTTGGTAGATGCAGCACTCTGTCACTGGCAGTGCTGAAAATCTATTCCCACAAAAAAATATTAAATTCATTTTCTATTGTGTGAAAGAACCTTCAACTTAAAATTTAACCAAAACCAGCTAGGCTTTTTTAGAAGTTATGACAAAATCCCACTACTACACTTATTCTTGGGCTACATTGTTAATTCCCTGTCTTTAAAAATCACATTGCCTATTTAAAGTCTCCACATGAGAAACTCAGAAAGACAAAACACTCAATGTACAAAGGAAACCAAAATTTAAAAAACCCTCTGCCAGACATAAAATATGCAAACAAAAGTGAAAGAATATCTTACAGTTACAGTGGCAGTATTACTTGTGGTGACAGAAGAAAAAAATATTTTCAAATATAAGACAATTTTAGTCTCAATCTGCCTGATAATTTTATGGAAAATTTTTTCAGAGCATACAGCACTTCTGTAAAACAAAATAATTCCAGGTACTGTCCTGTAATTTAACGTCACAAGGGCAGATCTTACTGGAATAGGTAAAAATAGCACTAGTGAACATGCCAAAGGAGAGTCTTTCCACTATATGGCCAGTGCTTAGGTTGCAACATCAGCTGGCTCTCTTTTTATAACCTCTCGATTGCCAGTGAACAAGTTACACAGTCAACTTAAAAGGTTTGAGAAATCTAAGAGTAAGCTCTGGAACTCACTTTCCGCTGAAATCAATCCACTGTATCACTCTGACACAAACACTTTGTTTCAGCATGCTATTATTGCCTGTGTAAGCTTTATACTTGCTTCCAAAGCATTTAACACAGATGAATGATGTAATTCAGAATACGGTTTATTTTTTGTTAAATGTCAGCATAAAATTAGAGGCTTGCACACTTTGTTGTTTCTTTTGGCTGCAACACACTCTGGAAGCTATTTAACTTACTACATTCTCTTTGCAGCCACGCATATGCCATCCTCCAATGAACCCATTTCAGCCCATTTCTGCAAACGCTCCCCCTCAACTCCAACCACCCTGAACAACCACTCCCTAACACCTGAACTCTAGATGGGGTTTTTCCATGTTTCCACATAAAGATAACAACCATCACAATATGAACATTTAAAACTGTTAGACCAGTGATCAAATGGAGACAGAAATGTTCTTTTGCTAGAAGAAATTCATGCTTCTTAGCCAGCAGCTTGACTTACAGATGACTGAAATTGCTTAGCTTTCTAATTAGGTACAAGGGAAACCAGTATCCTCCCATCTTCAACACCACAAACAGGTTTCTGCCTGCTCATGCCTACAGATTGGTATTGATTGGACACGGCTTTCAGAAGTTATTGGAGAGGGTGATAGGGAGGAAAAAGAAAGCTATAAAAAAGCAGGATGTCACTTGGCTTGCAGAGTTACTATTACATTTTTTCCCCTCAGTCTAAGAAAAACTGAATGATCATCAGCATACTTAACTCTCCTTAAGTTTGAAAGTGCTGCCATAATCAGAAATATGTTTCTTATTTGCACACAGTGGCCCCAGTACTGTGTCTATATGAAGAAATATACATAGGTCTCACGCAAATTCAAAAGCAGATAGAGTTTAGACACGTTTGCCATGCTTAATACAGGTTTTACAAAAAAACTCATAAAATTACAACAAAGATGTGCCCAAATAAAGACCTGATTTAAAAAAAAAAAAAAAGGTATTTTAATGCACTTATGAAATAGATTAGACCTGAAGGAATTAAAATTCTATCAGAAATTATCAAAATAAGGAAAATATTTACCTGTCATTAATCTTGGCATTAACAATTGCTAGATAAATTCTGAACTTCTGGAATTCTAAAAAAATGTTTTATAGATTTTGAAGTTGGAGTCATATCCTATGCCATAAATATGATCAACTTCCAGTGAAACTTAGAACAAAGTTTCTAAAACAAAGTTTCAAAAAAAAAAAATCACGTTGTTGCTATATATCAAATACACCTTTTCAACTGGAAGCTAGAGAAGTAATTACAAGCTCTTTCATCTCCACATTAAGTGGAATTAAAATATACCTTGCTTTTTCTTTTACAAGAAATTTATTAAAATATTTTATCTTCTATGATAATCATTTGGGAATAACATAACTAGCATTTTTTTGGGTAGCAATAAATTACGAATTTTAAAAAATTGTTAAAACATTATGAACTAGTATTTTTTCTTCCCAGCAACATTGCCACCATTGAAGCTTCCAGTCTAATGGTTCTCCCTACATTTGCTCTATTACTTTGCAAGACTATCCCTCTGTGCTCCTACATTTCTGTAACAATTCCATGCAAATGAAAGGGAGTACACATATTTTCACCTGTTTCACTATGCTTCCTTCAGTTTCACCAAGAAACTCTTACATAAAGTCTCACATGCAGTTTTATCTACACAGGGAAAATTACAGAATAAAGCAAAAAGGATGATAATTTACTTGTTTGTCCAACAAGCAGTCACAGTGGGGGAGACACACTTCGTCTCTTCCACAGGTAGTAAGAGAGTAAAGAGAGAGCAGTGCCTTTCATGGTATGCTAATAGACCGAAAAGACCTCTTTAGAAAATATTGAAAGCATGACCAGACTTTGAGCAAACACTGTTAAATGATTGAGAATAGAACAAGAAAGTGGAATATGCAAAAACTATTTTTATAGTTTTTTGATATAATTTATATCAAATTACGGATAGAGTTGACAGGGACATATAGCTGAAGCAAATGACTAGCAAAATAAAAGACATTACAGAAAAATAAAAAGGAAGATTAGTCATATATTAAAGTTTCTCAATATATACCTAAATGTTAGCCCTACAAAGGTACAAAGGCATTAAAGACATCTTTCTTCTATTTGTGCACTACCTTGCATCTCCCTCTTGCTAGTCTCTCCTCCAGCTAGGTGTTCCTAAAACACTCATTTTCAAAACCTAGCTTGTTCTACAGTGAAAAAATTTATGTAACAGAAGACTATAATGGGGGCTCTGAGCCATTTTTTAAAGTCTAAACCTCTGAGCCAGCTTTAATTAATATGGTTAACCCCATGCCACACCCAGCTGCAAGTTAGTGAAGCAACCTCCCTCTAGCTTGTGAACTAAAAATATACAAGATGTCTCAACTGCTCTTAACCGATACTACGTATTTCAATTGGAATGCAATATTAATTAACACCCTTTTGTCAGCTGTTTGTCAGAAATTAAATATTTTAGGGTCAAACCAATAGCAAGTATGCAACGTAAGCTGAAATCTGAAATGAAGCAATGTAATGCAGTAGTAAGAGAAAACAGACAGCGCTACCGTAATCAACTCAACATCTGCAGAGAGCCACAACAGAGCAAGTGAAATGATTCCACAGAGCAATGAAACTGAGAACAACAACAACAACATAAAAAGGGGCTTATATCAGAAGAGCTGGAGATACAGGTCCCATTTGCAGATTTTCAGATAGTACAAAGAAAACAAGGCAGAGTCACTTACACACTCACCACATGCAGAGATTATTTGCAAGGCAATTCTAAAACTCTTTTGCTTGAAGTTAAAACCAATCAGCTTTGATTTAACTGTGCTACTGCTCCGCTTCATTTATGCAAGCGTGCAGGATATGTCTGGAACATGCATAGGAGAAATGGTAGAACACAGACACACCTGCAACTGCATTTCCGTCCAATGACCTGCATTTGCCACCATATTGTTCTACACGAATCCACAGATTTTCTACGTTAAAATGTTAGCTCTAAAACGCTTGTCATTCCCCATAAGCAAGCAAAAACCTCTGGAAAATATGTAATTCAATCACATTGACTATGTCGCTTAAAACCCTGAAAAAAGGATACTCACTTACATAAATATTCTATTTCTCAATTATCAATTACGATTCTTAGCTCTGAAGTCTATCAAGAAAATGCTTTACTCATTTACAAATGACTCAAGAACAGCACTTTTTTATCCTCATCTACTGTATGCATTGCAACGTTTCAGAACACAAGATGACCATATTCTATTAAACTGTAAAAGGTCAGTACACACTGCTGCAATAAAATCAACTTTGTGTGAAACAGATTACGTTTATAGTACAAACACAAGATTCCAGTCACTAAAGGAATAAACGTGCACCAGCTGCTTCTCAAAGCGAAATAGTTGTTTACAAAAAAACAGTGTACGCAGCAAGAGCCAACAGAGCACTGAGAATTATTCACAGAATTTTGTCCAAAACAGACTTTCTTCTCAGAAAAACTACGAACACCACTAAATACATATCTGGATTACCCATACAGAATAAGTTGTATCTACTTCATGCTGTCTCAAAACTCATGAGCTAATGCATTCTCATTGCTAAAATACCTTGTTAATTTGTCATAAAGCTAGCATTTTTACCTGATTTCCTAGTGTTATATCAACTCCTCTTTCAATTAATTTCTAGAGCTGATAAAATGTTTCCACAACCTTATTGAATACACAATGGATATATTTCACAATAGAAAATAGTGGAGGGTTTTGCATAAGCAAGTACACAAAATCAATCAAAATCGGTACAATGCAGATGTAAACACGTCTGCTTGTTTACAAATTAAACTTACGTGAACCTTACTGAAATCATGCTTAAATTATCATGCTTGAAATTTTAGTTAAATTACAAGTTTTAATCTTGCTTTGACTGTTTTTGTTACTTCCCCAAATAAAGACAATTTTGACTAACGCAATTTGATGTTTTTTCGAGAAATAGAATGCTGACTTCTATTTCTCTTTACACAGTCTTTAGATTTCTGCATTTTTAAGTTAGAAGATGGTCCAGAAACTTATTTCTTACAAAACAATCATCCTTTTCAAGTATTCATTTGTTTCAAGCTGAATTTGCATGGAAGTTCTGGAAATTCAACTGCACAAAAACGTGTTACCCTTGTTTCCTAGGCAACTGGTCTTATGTGATCATGCCACCCAGCTGTCCCTTCTGCGTCTCCTCCAGCAACTCCTGGACATAGTAGCTTATTTGAACTAAACAGCTAGGTAGAGACATCAAGAATACAAAATTTCCACAGGCTATGGAAATAGGAAGCCAAAGGACAGAGGAATCCTTTGCTCTCCTGGCTTCTTCATCAGCCGGGGCACCACAGCACAAACCTTTGGTGTGCCAGCTGCAGCAGCACATCACCACATGACGAAACCAAACCAAGAAAAAACCCTCCCTCTTGCCTAGCTGGCCAAGAAGGTAGACAAGCAACATAAGAATAGAGGGAGAGGAGGAGGAGGAGAAAAAATCTGGAGGGTGTCTAAGTAAGGCAGTATTGAAAGATGGGGAAGCAAGGGGTGCTAGAGGTATCAGAAAAGCGTGGCAAAGGGAATGACGGAAGGTGTCATGAGAGAGAAAGACAGTATGTTTGCAGCAGAGTTGATCAGAGACCCAAATACAAATCTGTATTGAACTAGACTTTGTTAGTTCACTTGCTCTCATTACTTTGTTAGGAATATAAAAATAATTTAAACATTATGTATCCATAACACAAAAGTGAATTTATCAGCACAACTCCTGCATTTGAAACTAAGTGATTTTTAGACTTATTTCTACATAGGAATTCGAACTAACTGCTTTTGGTTCCCATCTCCTACAAAAGTTTTAGAACCAACAGCTCACATCATCTCAATTTAATTTGTTTTCAAAGACAGAAAACAAGGAAAACTTGTTTTTTCCTCAACTCCTGGTTTCCCAACAGTGAAGAAGCCAAATAAATAAACTGGGGGGAGGAGGGGAGTATACGTCCCAGAAGAAACTAGTGCTGATTTAGCGCACCAAGAAGTGCTGACCAATGATTTCCATGGGTCATGTTTGTGGTTTATAAAATATGAGTTATTTTAATAAGTTGTAGTAAGTTCAGGCCCTGAAACAGCAGTAACTTCATATGTAATTTGAATAGACTTTGTCGTTGTTAAAAAATAAAAAATGGAAAACTTTATGTACACACCAAAGGCATTCAACTGAAAAAAATAAAGTTTTATATCTTCTTTGGAAAAAAATAGATATTTTCTCTGCTACTTCCAGATTTTCTTTCAAAGCAGGTTAGTCAGCAGTGTTGCACAATAAGTTGTCCAGTCCTGAAGATATTAAGTATGGCAACAAACCATATGAAAAACACATTCCAGGTTTCTGAAAGCACCACTACTCCAACCCAAGTAAGCTAGTTCACATCTGATTTAATAATCTAAGATTAAATTGCTTACCGTATTAATCAGTCATCCATTTCATGAACATATATACAGATCCATACCTTTTTTGTGATTAATTGTAGCCTTAGGGTTTACTTACAGAAAATATTCATTAAGACAAACTAAATTAAAGCCACTTCCACTCTGAATGGGTGTCCACAGAACAGATTTAACTGAACTGCCCAAAATTAACTCTCGCTTTCACCAATTCAATCTTTTCTTCTGCACCAACACTGTAGGCATGTCCTAAAGGATATGTATATCCATTCAAATTATATCCTAGTTTTACCCAATGCAGTGATCCTTTAGGCAATATTTGGAGCTGAGTTCTTCCGAAGCATTAAAATAAAGACATTTTTAAATGTCTTTTGTACAAAACTATTTTCAGATATTTTAAGTTGGCTTTAGTTTTTGAAGAATCTTAGTTTTACTCCATTACAGACCCTTCTTGTTTTGCATATCTACAACAACCTACAATTGCATCTGGAATGCACACTGTGCTGCAGCAATTCCACTACAACTGGTTTTGAGGTCTCATTGTCCCAAGTAAGGTCTCTGTATTTATGGATGTCACTTAAAGGCTAAGAAGGAAAAAAAAATGCTACACAAATTATTTAGCCTGACGTAGGCAAGACGAACAATGGCTGTTAGCACAGGCAGGTTATTTGCGTGTACATTTAGACTGTAGATAAAAAGAGTCTAGAAACAGCGCAATCTTTGAGCCCTGGCTCTGGAGTAACACCATTTATACACGACAAAGTTGTAACAGTTTAGAAGAAACCGGGAAACTAAAGAATCTTACTGCAGTTTTCAAATGTCTCTTTTAAAACTGAATCTAAATCGGAAAAAAAAAAAAATCCACCCAGTAGCTCAAACCGAAGAATGCCTAAGCAGAATGCATTCAGTTATGCTAATACAACTTAAACACATTTTCCGTTCTCGGTTCAGAAAACAGTAGATCAAAGGAACAGAAAGGTTAGGGAGTCCCCGCTGGAAGCACAGGAGGGACAAAGCTGCCAGCAGCGAAGCGGAGACCCGAGGAGGCCGGGCAAGCGGAGCCACCGCCGGGCATCCCCCCCTC
>NW_009233206.1:6137-6711 GCF_000690835.1 Fulmarus glacialis | reverse complement strand
CGTGGTGCAGGTCAAGGTGATCGTCTCCCCCGCTGTCACCGACACGTTGTGCTGGGGCTGCTGCAGCTCGACGCGCTGACCTGTCTGGGCACCCGCACCTGGGGAAAAAAACAGACCGAGTCTCACCTGGCACCGCACACCCGGCCCGGCTCCCCGCCTGCCCTCCCTGCCCGCGGGACGGGCTGAGCACACAGCTCTGGTTAGTGGGGACCACGGGCGACAGGGCTGCGCCAGCACCGGAGAGCCCGGGGCAGAGGCTGCAGGTACGGGAGGCAACAGAGAACCCTACGCAGGTCTCGGCAGCGGAGCCGGCCGGAGCTTTGCTAGACGGCCGCATGTCATGCTCTGTACAGCTAAAACATCGAGCAAATCCCAGCTGCCTGCGCCAGCCGGCACGCTGTGCTGCCTCCCGTGGCGCTTGGCTTTGTCAGTCAGGAGAAAACGAGGGCACAAAATACAAGGCACTCCAAAAAGCAAGCTCCCCTCGCAGCTGCAGATGCGATACCACGTTTTCTGTATTGAATCCAAGCCCTGATTCGTTCCCGCAGAGCAGAGCCATTAGCCAAAGCCAGTG
>NW_009233206.1:3871-6052 GCF_000690835.1 Fulmarus glacialis | reverse complement strand
CAGAGGAGAGCAGTCCCCTTCGAAGCACCTCAGTAAAGAGGCTCCCTAATCCAGCCGACCGCGTTGCACCTCGCCACACAAACAGAAAGCCACCGTCCCAAGTTCCCAAGTGCCCCCTCGCCTACACACCCATGGGTGCCAACACGCCTTCCCACGTGCATGGTCAGGCAAGGAAAAATGCCCGAGGTCTCCAGGAAAATCGCAGGGGCTCTTGATCTCCCTGTAGGCAGGCAATAACAAAATCCACCTTGGGTGGATCCGCAGGCAGAGCCGGCAGGGACGGGGGTCCCGAGCTCGCTGCTGCGTAGGCGTGATGCACCAGGAGCCGGCCGGCTCAGCCCCGCGGGAACCGGCGATGCCGCTGCTCCCCACTCCCTAAAAACAGCTGGAGCAGCAGAGCCAGCCACCCCGTAGCCTACACGGCTCCTCAAGAGGTTAATTTTGGCAACGCTCGCCATGCCAATATAGTTATTACGACTGAATTGAATGAGATTTCAATACAGGCCATTGCTTAAAGGAACATTTTTAAGTGGGAGAACCACTTAAACCCGCCTGCTGATAACAGGGGCTGGGTACTGCTGAGCGCTGCAATCCCACAGCTGGCAAGTGGCACGCAGAACCGGTGTCACGGTCATGCAGAGACCATCGTGTTTGAGCAGGTAACTCCTGCTGCAGCTGAGCAGCATTGGAGCGTATGGACCAGCCTTGATGGCTGGAGAGCTGCAGCTGCACCCCACATCTTTCGCACCAGAAAAACCCAGGGCAGCAAGAAGACTGCCCTCGGTACCCCCGCGGCCCCCCTGCCGCAGCCGTCCCCAGGATGGGACAAAATCCTTGGCTGGACGCTCCCGGAGGACCGCTGCAGGACGAGCTGCTCTGACCCCTCCAGGCCACGGCTGGCTCCCACAGAGCCTGGACAGGATTTTTGGCAGCTGTTAATCCCTTCTGATATCCAGCAGAATCTGATGTACCCACAGATGTTCTCACTGCCTGCGCAATTACTCGATCTCAATGATCAGAGTTACCAGGAGCGCAGTTTCTCCAGATTCCTCAAGCTAAAGGCTTTTTGCCCAGGGCATTAGTCCACTGCATCCCCAGCACATGCTGACGCTCGCAGCCAAAAGCTTCAGCCCTCGGTATTTTTCCCTTCGAAGCCACATCAAGGCTAACGTGGTAACACTTGACACCGAGATGAGTTTGTCCCAGAAGACAAGCACGGAAGGATGGAAACCTGGTTTGTGTCACGTTTGAGTGGGTCGTTCAGGCTGAGCCTCGGACTTCTGCCTGAGCAGCAGCGGTCTGGGCTTCTGCAAGGTGAGCCCGTGTTTCTTGGGTGACACCCGAATCCAGGGGAGCAGAGCAGAGCCCTCAGTGGGGGCTGATGCACCCCACATGCAGAGCACGGCGGTGGCCCAGGGCACGCACAGCCGGCTCCGCTGCTGCGGCATCTCCTGAGCTTCTCCATCGCCTGCTGCCCTTTCGCAAGAGGTGGTTGAGAAATGTGTAAAGGAAGTTTGAAAGCACAGAAGCATCATCTGCCTCTCATCATCTGCCTCTTGCCAAGCCCCCACGTGGGGAGATGACACAGGCGGGGGACCGGGCTGCTCTGGGCACAGGGACCGGCACCCCCAGCCTCTCACCGCACAGACCCCCCGGTCCCTTCACGCGCCCAGGGTGGCCGCGTTGCTAATTGCTTGCTCCACCAAGTTGGGCAAACAGAGCCCGTGTTGCCTCACCGCTCGTTAGTGGGTGACACTGCAACGCAGCAAGGGCCGTGGGAAGCGGGGGGCCGGGCACCAGGCCCCCTCCCCACCACAGGGGCTCTGCACCCCATGATGAACATGCTGCTCACTGCTTCCCTCTGCAATCCTGCATAAAAGAGATGTCTGCAGGGTGGTGACCCCCCCATATCCCCTCAAGGGTCCCCCGCGCTGGGGAGAGCCTCCCTGCACATCGCAGCCCAGCCCGCAGCGAGCCCAGTGCTTCCTCTTCATCCTCCCTCTCTCCATCTGTCCATCTCCCCACGAGGCACACGCCGTGCCGGAGGGGAGAGAGCCGGGGGAAGCGCCTGTTTTGGGGTCCTAGAGCTGACCCCTACACCGGAGCGTGGTCAGGGCGAGCAGCACGGGCATTCTCAACCCTGAAGCACCTCTCTCGGTTGCGGTGATGGGGTCTCAGAGC
>NW_009233206.1:3582-3785 GCF_000690835.1 Fulmarus glacialis | reverse complement strand
GGGGATTTACCCCTCCGAGCCCACCTTTGCAGCCGGGCTGCAGATGCTCTGCCTGCATCTCGCGAGCCCACATCACCTCCTCGCCGGGCAGCGGCGTGCGAGCGCCCTGCCTGCTCCCTGCGCCGAGGGATTTGCAGGCAGGGCGTGCGCTGTTGTCCAGCGACAGGCTGCCGGAGGGGACGAGGCACCGGGGGCCACGACGA
>NW_009233206.1:687-3558 GCF_000690835.1 Fulmarus glacialis | reverse complement strand
GGGGCCGCCGCCGCACGGGGCTTTTCTGACGGCCCAGAGCGGCCCCGAGAGCAGCCGGGGAACAAAGGGCTTCGTGCTGCCGCCAGTGCCGCCTGCCAGGAGGTTTGCTGGCAGCTCTTGGTCTCTCAGGTCATTGCAGAAAACACTGCGTGGCCCTAGGTAGCCTCTCAGGTAGGATTAAAATGCGGCTTTGGGGTATTTTGTTCTGTTGTGAGCCACCATGCTACTTTAGAGGCTTTCACACACAGCTCTGCTCGGCTGGTGCTCTACAGACCACCCACCCCGTTCAGGGTTTGCAGGAGATCTATTATATGCGAGCTTCAGCCATGATATGGCCACACTAACACCACGCCGCCTTAACAAGGCCTGCTCACACCTCCCAGCCGAGGAGCACAAGTCAGACCACCCGACTTCTCCACCTGCCTACCCTGCATCCAGCAGCCCTACGCCGGGACCAACCTGACCCACCACGTGCTCAGAAACACCTTCAAACTCCAGCAGCGGCATGCAGAGCGATGCCCCAGCCCCCCTGCGATGGGAAAACACAAAGGGGAAGTTGATAGAAAACCCCAGAATATGCAAGTTAGAAAATGCAAAGTTTCCACTGAAGCTCCTTTCCTCCCTTCCCCCTGAACGTAGCTTCTCCTTGCACCCACCAGATGATGTCTCTCCTCCTTCCCCTTTCTGGGTGCCCTAGGTTTTTGCCAGCAGCACGTGCGAGCCATGTACGCTCACGACATGCTTGTGCACCAGGAGTGGGGTGCGGGGGGTCTTTGTGCTGCAAACACACGGGACACACCGCGATTTCTCACCGCAAGCACCGGTTCAGTGCAAACCTGCCTCCCACCTGCACATTCACAGTGCCACCCAATGACACCGTTTTCTCACACTTAGATTTCAAACCACCTAGAGTCAGAGTGCAATCCTTTCGCCACCAAGATCAAGGGGAGTTTAGGTGCTCTGACCTTGTAATCTGCTCTATCCTACACTCCAGAATCAGCAAAGAGTTTTAGAGCCCTGAAAATCACCACCTGACAGTTCCCACGTAGGTGGGAGCACCCTCGCAACGCGGGCCCAGAGCGCTTCCAGCCTGGAGAAGGGCACGAGCACAGGCCGAGCTGCGCTTGGTCTGGCAGAGCCTCCCTCCCCTTATTCGGTTTAATTTGAGAGCAAAATAACCCCCAGCTCTCCCGTTGCGGTGCAAGTTTTCCATCTTAGTGACACATTTTTTTCCTGTATTCCACCTTTTGAAGTATTTGATACCGAACAGATTGCAAGAGGCCGCGCTTTAATTCAGGAGAGGCTGCTTGGATCCTTCCTGATAAAAATAGACTTTTTTTTTTCCTTCTGAAGGAACCGGGTAAGGAGCTCCGGGATGGCGAGGGGAGGGCTGCATGTTCCAGAAGCAACGTGCAGCTGGTCACCGGCATCCGGAGCCCCACGGTCACTTGCTGAAGGAATGGGCCGACGGGCAAGAGAAGCCCCAAAATAATCCTGCTGGAATTTCACCTGCAGCGGGGCTGCCCCCGGGGGAAACTAACAGGTGCTGCCTATAAAAAGGGCCTGGAATCTGCAGTTTGGGGGAAGACGAGAAGAGAGACCCGGGGATAGCTGTCGAGCGCTATGCAGATCCCAGAGCGGCTCGGGGACGGTTATAGTAAAGGCTATATTTTACACGCGTGACAACAGAGGAAGCCTCGGATCACACGCAGCCATCATTTGCGAGCTTCCCTCCTACAGCATTAGCAGAAATTCAGCTTCAAAGCCGGAGCCCTACAACCAAACAGATCTCCTCTTTAGAGGAGGCTCTGGGAAGCGCAGCTGAAACCCTCTGTCGAGAAACGCCTGCACGGAAGGGTCCTGCACGGCACAGATTTTGCAACAGGGCTTTGCAGTTTGGCTTCCCAGCATCTCGCTCCTCTTTGCCCTACAGGAAGATCTCCCGCAGGACCTTCCCTTCTCTCCCTTTGCTTCTGCAGAAGTGCTGTCGGAGCAGCCGCCCTCTGGCAGCAGGAGCCTGGGCCAGCTCTTCTGAAGTTCAGGCTTAGTTTGAGCCATGGTCCAGGAGGGGTGCGAGGGGGGTCCCCCCGCAGGGTCTCCCCCACAGGGGGGGGGGAAAGAAAAAAAAAAAAAAAAAAAAAAAAATCTGCATGCTTGCACCTGAAATCGGGGACGCAAACCACCTCGCAACCCAGAGCTTTCTTCCCCAGGATGGTTCTTTTCCTATGGCTGGCTTGGAAAAATGGGGTTCTTACTCCAAGGCCACGTTTAATTAAACTCAAGAGCTTCGCTCGAGCCATTCTTCCGTGGCAGGAAGCCGCAGCGGTTCACTGAGAAGCTGCGCTCGCCGCCAAAGCCTTCTTGGCTTTCAGCAACCGGGAGTTTTCAGCTTGGGTCCAACACTTCTCAGTTGTGATCAGGCAACTCAAAGCAAGGAGTGTTGTGCTGAAAGCATTTGCTTTCTGCTCAAGTTTGCACTCAACACTCTGCTTAAGTAAAGCTTCGATGGTAAACATTTCCAATGGGTCTGGAAGGGAGTGGTTTTCCCCGACACAGGACGATGTTTCACCCGCGTGGGAGCCTGAGCCGAGCTATTTGTAGTGGGATCTAGCAGGAAGGTGTGAAATTTGGACAGACCAGGCAAAAAGCTCAGCAGCAAGACACTCCTGAACATGCATTGCTATTGCCCCAGGAGGCTCGCACAAAAAGCCCCGTCCCTCCCCAGAGGCGCAGACAGCGCCGGGCAGGAAGGAGAGCGATTCCTCAGCAATATCACCTGAGATGAAGAGCACTGAAATGAAACATCCTAGAAAGGAAACACCCTTGAAAGCAGCAGCCACCACAGGGCTTCGTTCCTGGAGGGACGAGAAA
>NW_009233206.1:0-667 GCF_000690835.1 Fulmarus glacialis | reverse complement strand
AAAGAGCCGGTGAGCAGCGCACGCTCCAATCATCCCTTCTCATGCTGCATCCCCAAGATTTTATGAGGGACCGGCTGAGCCACAAGCCCTGGGGAGGGCACCCAGGAGGCCGGCAGCAGGAGCCCGAGGTGACCCAGGGACAGTGCTCGCAGCAGGGCTGGGTGGCACAAGGTGCCTGGGAAGATGGTGCAATCCCACTGCTTTGGTGCTCAACAGTTGGGTAGAGCAGCAAGAACTGCATACCATCGGGGGTAGCAAGAAAAACAAGTTCCCGGCAGAGGAGGCAGGCTGCCCTTGCCCTGCTCCACCATCTTCCCCATCTCCGGGCAGCCTCCAAGTGGGAATTTCGGCTGCTTGCAGAGATTTGCCTCTTACATAGCTGGCAGGGGGTGCTAGCAAATGGGTGGGAACAACATGCCTCTTCACGTCCCTGCCTAATTCCCTCGTCTCGCTGGAAAGGGGAATGTCTGCCTTGAAGTTTTCTTCCAGAGAAGCAGCCGAGCGAGGGCCCTGCGGGAGCCCCCTCTGCCATCGCCGCGCTCTAGGTCATCTCATCGAAAGGTCAAACCAAACGCGCGCAGCGAGACAGCATCATGTCGCGTATCGGAGGCGTGCGGCGGAGGGGCGGCAGAGAGAAGAGCCAAGGATGGAGGGGAAAAGGGGGGGG
>NW_009233205.1:0-279 GCF_000690835.1 Fulmarus glacialis | reverse complement strand
GGGACGGGGGCTGGCACCGAAGTTTGCCCAGATATTGCAAATGGGGAGATCTGGGTGGGGGAAGCAAGGTGTGCAAAGGGGAAACTGAGGCACACAGAGGTGGGGTGCTGTACTCATGGCCACATGGGTTATGTCTGTCCTGGTGTGTTAACCCCATGCACGACCCTTTGCCTGTCACCACTGGGATGCCGTGAGCGTCCCAGGGCAGAGATTAGCCCGGGGCAGAGCCATCCCCAGGGCAGTTTGGATGGGGTCCCACTCAAACTAGGGGTACCCCAG
>NW_009233204.1:0-34387 GCF_000690835.1 Fulmarus glacialis | reverse complement strand
AAAGACTGCTGCCTGCTGGGGGAGGAGTAGGGGGTGGCCGCCTGTGAGGATTACGGTCGTTCAGAGTAGCGTTCTGTGAACTGTTTCTGGCTAATTCACCTAAAATGTCTCTGCAGAAACTCTGGGGGAGCGTTAATACTGCGGTGGCTTTGGATTTTTTGTTTGCTTGTTTGTGTCTTTAATGTAGGCTGTCAGGGTTTAGTGGAGCCGCTTGATAAGGATATGCTTATTACTGCGGGGAAATTGTTTAGACAAATAATGCATCTATTAATTCTGGTACATCTTGGAAAGAATTTCGGTGGAAAGGCAGCTGCTTATTTGCCACTCGCTCTAGTGGGTGTGAACACTATGGGAATCCCACTCCACCCATTAAAAACTGGCTTGGCTCAAAATCTTAATGTTTCTCTGGCTTCTCTAGCATTTCTGGTTGTCAGGGTATATTCATACAGCTCTGTTTGTATATCAAGATAGCTATTGCTTAACTTATTCTGAGCCCTTTAAATATACTGCTATGTACTAATGTGTCAGTAATGTAGGTTAGTAGGATACCCTCTTAAAGGTTGCCTGTCTTAATACCTGTCTTTTTTAAAACCAGGTATTTCTAAATGGTGGCCTGCATGAAAATGGTACAGTACTGTTCTGAGTGGCTTTAAAAGGGGATACTGGATTAGCATGAGACATTTCCAGGTTAACATAGATTAAATCATGTTTTTAAGATGGTATGTGTGTTTGATCAGGTTGGAAGGGAAGGAGGGTGTGATCCTCTGCTGTCTTGAACCTTGTTTAGTTACCGTTTTTAAAATGGAATCGTGATAGAGTTTACTTGGGTATGACTGGACATGATGTGAAATAGTGAAACACTGGGCACATCTGTGTTAGCTTTAATGTAGCTAGCACTAGGCAGCATGTGTGCAGTCTGTAGTATTTACAAGATGAACTGAAATTGGTATTCAGCTGAATTGTTTCTATTCTTGCTAATATACATGTAGGACGTACTGACTTTTCTGAAGACTAAGGTACTTGTGACACAGTTAGAGCACTTCAGATGGTTGTTAAAGAAGAGTCTTTGAGCAAGAGAGGAAGCCTCATGCATTCCTGATGGGGATTCCATAAAACTTCCCAGGTAGCTGCTGTTTAGTAGACTGATCTTGAATGTAAACTTGTGTCAGAACAAAAATGACCCAAACTTGTATTTTTATTATCTAAGGACTTGGTGGGATTTCTATTTATTTCCTGTCTGGGCTTTAAGGCTTTTTGCATATGGGGCTCTATCCATTAATAATGCCTATTTTTGTTACACACAGAGCTCTTTAGCATGTCAAATCCTGTCGCTTAAACTGCCACCACACGTCTTCATATTGACCTTCTAAAAGAAAGACGTCTTTGATTCATTGGTGTTGTTTCTTTTAAATTGCTTTGGATGTGGATTTGATCTAATTAGCATCCATTATAATGAGGACTCTCAACAGCAGTGAGGTTCTGAAATACCCTGCACATCTGGGGAAGCCCTTCTTGTACAGGAAGCTGCTGCCAGTGGCCAATTTACACAACAGAAGAGGGGTTTAGTGTATGAATGACTCTTCCTCGTGCTGGCCTGCTGTTTCCTTCCTAGGATACATGACTGTAAGCTTAATTGCAGCTGCTGATTCATCACCTCGTTACTAGGGTATAAAGTTGGTTTGCTTAGTAATTCAAGTTTTGGAAAAAAAAACAACAACAGAAAACCTCTGCTGCTAATTTCATTCTTTTGGCGTAAAAGGTACCTCTCTAGGTTGGTATTTTACCTCTAGCAATCAAGTAGCTGTTATCAAGACCAAGCATGTGCTTTGTACGGGAAGGACGTGGGTTTGGTTTACAATATTGAATAAAGTTTGGATGAACACCAAAATTATCTTGTTTTAAAATATCCTGGCCACATTCCTTTCAGAAGAATGCTGCTAGATCAGTGAAACATGCATTATATCAGCTATCACTGCTGTTATGATCCAGAGTTTTCCATGAAGCTGCATATGAATCTTCTCTTGGAAACTGGTACTTTGCGTTGAAAGTTAATAAAGCATTTATTTTGATCCTTGAAGGAGAAAGCAGCTGATGTAAATGTAAAGGTTTGTGATCTAGCATTTGAGGGCTGGTAGTAGAAGGACGTGAAGCTGCACTGCCACAAGTGTGGACAGTGGACAATGTCTGCACTCCCAGGTGCTGTATTTCAGAGCATCTTCTGCAAATTCAGAATAGCCATGGGGAACAGGATAACACCGCCACTTCCTTCTTAACATCTTGTATGATTTTTTATGTGGCCAAAATCAGGTATTTTCTCTTCCATTAGTCTTTTTTCTGTTTTAGATCCTGAAGCTGGATGGATCTTGTTTACAAGCAGAAGTAAGGGGCAGATTCATCCTTTGTTTTCTTACTAAGCATCTCTAAAATTTGAGCCACAGAAGCCAAGAGAATGCAGTATTGATACAGAAACACCCTGGATGATCTTTGCACCATGTAGGCCTGTCCTTCATTTGAGGAAAAAGATGAAAACCATACTAGTTTCCTATTTTTTAAATTTTGAGATTGTTATTTAATGGGGAATTCAAATGTTGAAATTTACTTCATACTTCTGTTGTTTAAGATGGCATTATTAAGACTATGTTCAAAGTAGATGCTTGGTGTTTGGATAATGTATTGTCCCTTGTGTTAATACGACATTTTTGAGAAACAGGGAAGTTGGGAAGAGAAAGGACTTGTCCCCTAGCACATTTTTTTCTCTTTGCAAGGTTCTGATTCATTCTAATACGCTGTTTATGTTCTCTGCAGTAGAAAGATTGGCTTCCTTGTGTTTGTCTGATAGATTATAACATAGCGTATCACTGAGCTGAACAGAAAGTGTTTCCTTGACACAGGAGTGAGAACGACAAGACCTGGATTTTCTTCTCCACTGCTTGTTTTATGGTGTGGTCTCTTGGAAGGAGACCTGCTCCCTGTTTCTTACTGTTTTTTTTTCCCTACCTGAGAGCAGTTGTTGTGTAGATGGCTTGCTTTGTCTAGGACTGCCACAAAACCACAAACTATTTCTGGAATGGGCAGAGAAGGTCTGGTTGGTGGCCTGTCTTGGGAATGTTTTGTGTTAAAGCTGAAGAGCAGACCAGCATTTATTTGGGAGCGATAGAAGTTTTTACATTAATAATAGGTAAGTTCTAATTTAAGCAAAGGCACCAAGTAAAAAGTTTAAAAAGAAATTTAAGTATAAAGAGAGCAATGCAAAGTTTCTTAGTTGAAAAGACCTAAAGTAATAAATTAAAGGGAATAGATTGCCTGGATTGTACTGACAAGCATTAATAGCATTCCACTAACAAAGCTCAGGCTGGTACACTAACAATTCAGGAGACCTCATTTTTGTGTAAGCTGTGGTATAGGGGTGTTAAATTGTGAAATTATGTTTTACCACAAAAATAGCAAATTCTTTCCACATTATTTATACATAACTATAGTGCAGTGTAGTCTTGCCACCATTGTTTGTTTTTGCTGACAAGTCTGATAGTTTGTTGCCCAACAACTCAGACAGGTTTTTCTTTGTCTCCTTTTAATTCTATGTGAGGTATTGTTGTATGTTTGAAACATTTCCCTTACTGGATTAGTTAGATATGCAGTGATGCTTCCTAAATTGTAAGGATCTGGGAGTGACTGATCTGCTGCTGCTGTTAAGTTCAAGTGAGGTGGAGGATCCGGCACTGCAGCTGAAGGCACAGCAGTTTTTTTGATTCAGCAGAACAATTCGCGTAGCAGAAGCTGCCCCTTGTGACTAATGCAGGCTTGGGATATTTATAGAAGTGCATATCCACAGCCCTTCTTCACTCCAGCAGGCAGTCACCCAAATACAAGAGTCTTCTGGAATTAAAGTGAAAGTCAAAATTAAAATTAGTCCAGCAGTTTGGTTCTGCAGGAACGCATTGGGTAATAAAATGCTTTCCTTGCAGCGGGAGTGCAACTTTGGAAGCTGTGTGTAGATGCACAGTAAATGGGGAGTTCTTGTCGTGTAGTGGAAGTGTTGTGTTTTCTATCCAAAATTCATACACAACAATTTCTTATATTTGCATCGTTGTTCCAGCTTAAAACGTTGTCATCTTTGTTGCTCCTGTCCTTGGCCAGGCAGGAGAGGAGAATCTGTGTCTGTAGAAGACCTACTGTCAGCTCTGGTTCATGGGAGCCTATCTGTGCTGCAATACTACCACTTCCGTGGCAGAAAAACGAATATATTCTATTTTGGTTTCCCCTTCTAGGTGAATGCTGGTGTCCAGCTCGGAGGCATGTTGGAACTAGATTTTTATTATGTTTCTAGAGTAATACAGCATTTCTTCTTTGAAAATGACCAGCATTATATTTCTCTTACTGGTATTTCATGACAAATCCTTGTAGACATAACTTAATTCTGAGACTGAAATGGTAAACATACTCCAAATAAAATACAAAAAATTAAAGCTCTATTGAATCCTGTAAGAGTATTTTAATCTCTGTAACAGATGCTTTAAAAAACTAAACAAGAACATTCTATGGAGCCTAAAAGGCGCAGTTTAAGAATCAGATTTTTTTAAAGTTTTGTTTCTGCTGTGTTCCCTAGGTATTTTTTCAGAAAAAATGAAACGTGCATGCAGTTTCTATTTTTTTTATATATATATATTTACTGTCTTCAGTTACAGGACTCAAAATACAACAAATTACTGTGTTTTTACAAAAACAGTTTAGTTGACCTCAGTTTAAAATTTCTACATTTTGAAGGATTTCTCGCTTTCAAGCAAACAATGTGAACTAAACTTTCACGCGCTTGTTAAGTTGTAACACATTGAAATGTCATTGATTTCAGATTATTATCTAAAACTAGTTTCGGGTATTGAGTGTTTCACGCTGATGTTTTGATTCCTGGAATAATCTTTTCCTCTTTTAAAAAACTAACCAAACAACAAAAAACAGAACAACTTGGTGCAACTGTTTTCATCAGTGATTCATGCCCCTTTCCCACCAAGGCAGTAAGAGAGCACTGCACTGGACTCTGAAGTTTTGAACTCTGCCAGTGCTAACAGCTGGAGATGAAGTTTTGAAGCTTTTCCAATTTCTTCTTGTTGGGCTTCCGTGGTAGTTTGTGGACAGCTTTTATGAAGCCTGCAACGTGCCCCTGCACTAAGACCACTGTATGGCTGAGCATCATTGTGGTAAAACTGGCGGGTTTAAGACAGAGATTGAATATAGCTTATCAAAATTATTTGTGTGCTGTCTGTTTTCTGATGGAAGCCTTGTCATTTGACTGGGCACGCATCCATCTCTGGCATTGTGGTCCTGTGTCCTAGTCAAGTACAGAGTGTATGTACTGTGAATTACATGGTCAGAGGCTGGGTTTTATTCAGTTTGTGTTCCTCACATGCGGAATCCACAGTTACAGCCTGACTTGCATGTGTGCTCCTGCCAAGTAAGTGTATTTATTACCATGTTGAGGACTGTCTGTTTTGCTCACGTGAATAAAATGCAGCTCTGACGTGATGTGGAGGAGCTGCAGCCTATGGCCCGTCAGTGGCTCTTTGAGAAACTTTGTCCTGTCTTGGGCCACAGGACTCAGGCCCGCTTACATCCCTTTCTTTGCACTGTTCCTGTATTGGTTTAAATACTTTGGACAAATGCTTTTGGGGTAATACTTTTAGGCAAAGCTAAATAGCAGAGATCTTGGAAGTTCATCTTTTGTTGGGAAGCTGAGTAGGCTGAGAAAATGGGAGTACATTTCTGTATCCGAGCTTGTGACAATGGAAAGGATTGGCTCCTGTGTTGTAAGTAAAATTGATTGATTCTGCTGAGGAGACCGTGGACAGCATACCAGAGGGTCAGTGTGCCCTATAGAACGACAGTGGACAATAAAATTGAAGCTAAAGGGATTTTCTTAGTGAGCAGCAGGCTATGCTTTACTTTGTCAGTGTTTCTTTTTTTTGAGTTTTGGCAGAAGAGAACAGGTTTTTCTTGCCTTGAGAACTCCGTTGGAGCAGCTTGATATGTAGATAGCTTGCAGTCTGACTTGTATCTCACATGCTCCTTATTTTTTCCCCCCAAAACCAGATTATTTGGATAGACACAGACAAATTGGGGAAGAATTTAATTTAATATTTCTTTTTCTGTTAGGAAATCAAGAGGTGAGATAGTGTGTAAGAAATGCATATAAGAAAGGAATTTCACAAGAGAAAGCTGCATAATTTGCAGAGTAGTTATATGAATGTATTTGATGTGAGAATTTCAGGTTCTGTTATTCAAAATTAAACGTGAGTAAATAGAGTGTATCAGGATATATTTCTAATGACAGAGGAGAAGGAACCTGTAACTTTTGGCTCCCACAAATTTTTATAGCACTGTCTCCAGAGAGGAAAGGAGGTAGAAAATGGAACACTGTTACTAGGTCAGTTTTAAGCTGGTTAGCTGGCCGTATTGTAGATAGCTAACTACAGTAGCATAAATCTCAGTGTAGGCTTACTGCCACAATGTCCAAGTACGCTTTTGACTCTTTTTCATGTGAAAAGTGAACTAGGATGCAAGTGCAGTTGGTGAATAGCTTCTAAAACTCAGAAGTTAAGCGTCCTGGTTATGAACTGGGCTCAATCTTTTCTGATATGGATAGAAGATAAGCAGATTTTCTTCTTTCCTGCATGTCTGTTGGCTGTCGTGTACAGGTAGGATATCTTTCAAATAAGCTTAGATTTAGCTGAGGGGAAGCAAGGCTGGAAGCAGTCACCCCAAATTTTACTTCATTAGTGAATTTATTAAAGGTATTTTTTCTTTAATATCCTTTTTTGATAAAGGAATATAGTTCTAGGTGAAACTTTGTCTAGAGCAAATAAAGTCAAGATGTCACCAAGAATCAGATACTGGAGTGTTATGACTGTTAAAACTCATATAGGTATGAAAGCTCCTATGTGTTTTTATTGACAGAAAGAGCTTGTGATGGATATTAGGGGTCTGTATCTTTTTCTAGACTACAGTAAGTGTAGCTTATAAGCATGGATGGTTTGATTTTAGACTAGTTAGCTGCATGTATTGCAAATGGTGTAGTGCAGTAGCAAAGACCTTAGGACAGATTAACTGCTAGAATATTTGTCCAGCAACCCAGGTGGGTTTTGCGGCCTGTGAAGAGCTGTGTGCAATTATAGCTATAGTGCTACCAAAATCCTAGTTGCCTTGAGTTGTCTATATGAACTATAATTACAGCAGTGACCCCAATGGGCATATATTCTGCTTTAATATAGAAATTTGCTTCAACTATGAGAAGAATATGTTCAGTGTACAAACATAAGTTATTACTTGTATGTCAGTTTTCAGGGAGTGTGTTTTTCCCTAATGACTTAGAATTAAGGAGGATCCATTCCCAAACTTTGAGTGATTGACTCATCATATGACCTTAGGCGAGTTACTCATCCACTTTGAGCTTCGGTTTTCCCAGTTGGAGTATTAAGTAAACAACGGGAAACTTGCTGAAAGCTAAATGTTGCGATTGAGTTGAGGCTTCCTTGCTTTGTGCTGGTTTTGCCTTTTTACAAATAAGTAAATTTCCATTATTCTTTCAAGTTGGTATTTGAAAAATTCACTCTAGATGTGCTACTCCAAGCTGTAGACCTAATGTTCAAAATAAGAGAATTCAAGTTCCAGCCTCCTCTCCAAATGTACACCTCGCCTTGTCCTACTAGGCCTTCTGCTGATCTCTCTACTCTGCTACTTCCGTGAACCATCTAGAAGATCATAGTCTCCTGGGAAGCTGCAGTCTATCCCTCAGATAAAAATAAGTTTTGCTGCTACCTATGCAAGCATTAAACAAATAGTGTTTTTTCCGAAGATCAGCCAACTGTAGACTGTTTAAAAAAAAAATCACAACAATTAATTGTGAACCAGTCCTTCTGCCCTTAAATCAAAGAATGCTGTTGCCCAGGCAAGTGCTGTAAAATTCTTCTGATGGTTTATGCTGGCTCTACATGCAACCTCTTGCTTGAGTGGTGAGATCTTGAGGTTTCTCCTGTTCTTGGATGAGACAGTTTTCCCCAAGGGTTAGTGGACTGCATTGTGGAGACTGCAAGTAATATTAAAATCAGCATACTTGTCTTGAGGTTTGTTTAATGAGCTGCTTTCCTGCCATCTGAGAGGATTGTTGGTCAGTGAACCATGCTTCAGACGGGTGGCTTTTTGCGGGGATTCTCCTCGTGTGTCCTGCCGAGATGTGCAAAGGTATCTCGTACAGTTTAGGGGAGCTGAAGGGAGCTTCCCCTCTTGAAGTGCGCTGCTCTGTTTGAGCAGTGTCTCTGCTCTACGGGTGTGTCTGTGTTGGTGTAGTGTTCTAGCACGAGCAAAGCACAACTTTTTTTACAGAATGCACCTGAGAGAAGGAATAGTTTATAGTCATCTTTGTGTGCATGAATTCTGTTTTCAGATGTTTTTGAGGTCAATGGAAAGAACTTTATATTTGAAAGAATGCAGCCAGGAAAGAGAAGTTGAACAAAGGCTCTGAAACTCTGGTTGTAAAACTGTTGCTGTACTCTCTGGTTGCTTCTAGGTGGCACTACAAGAAAAAGAATACGTGCATTCTCTAGCTACGAGAAGCCAGCTGTTGAGCTGGTTGGGGCTCTGGTGGTCATAGTGCAGAGAGGAGCAGCTGGCAAATAGGAGAAAGGAGGAAAGGAATAAACTTACTCTGCTGTGCTAGAATTGACTGAACTCTGAATTGCATTTTACATAAGTGTGAAACAGTGCTCGCTTAGTGACAAACTGGGTTTGCTTTAGTGCCAAAAATGTGATTGTGTACAAAATTTATATACATAGTTCTTCTCCAAAAATTATAATCACAAGAGGAGTGGTTCTTTTTTTCTTTAAATATTTAAATGTGAGACTGCTTTATAAAGCAGTCTTCCAGAACAATTATACTGTGTGTGTACATGGGCCAAATAAAATACAGGTTTTTATTCTCAGCTAAAATTTGAATCTTAACATTCTTCAATATTTTTTCATTTTGAATAGGAAAAATCATAATACATTCCCATTCACAGCCATTTCTCAACTTTTTGTTGTTTTCAAAGTATATGGCAGCTGTTGGTTTTGTTTGAAGGAGGGGGCTCTGTTTGATATAGTATGTATTTTTGAAAGTTTACCCTGAGATATTATAGTAAGGAAGTCATGTCATGTGATAACTTGTGAAACAAATCTTATCAAAGCAAAGATGTAACCTTTTTTTTAACCTTTTTTTCCTAAAATGTTTTATTCAGAGCTAGACAATGTTCTGGTAAGAAATAAAAATCCTAATCTATGAAACATAATAAATAACTAAAACCTTCCTTCTTTTCAGCAGCTCCATGAGACTGTGAAAAGAAAGCTTGATAGTGCTGCTTCCCCTCAGAACGGAGACCAGCAGAATGGCTATGGTGATGTATTTTCTGTGTCCAAGAAGCTGCGTCGTGATGATGGTCTTGGAGTGAGTGGTTCTTCCAATGGAATGCCCCCTGTGTCTCCACTCCATCATCTTGACAAGAAATCTGGCAGCGGAGATACCTTACAACTTAATGGAAAACATCCAATGGGGCTAGATGGCATCAGCAAGAAGTGTCTTCCAGATTCCAGCCTGCAAATTAATGGAGGTGGTGATGCTGATGACGCATTTCCTCTGAGTTTGAACAAAGAGCTGAAGCAGGAGCCCGTAGATGATCTTCCATGTATGATTGCTGGAGCAGGGGGTTCTATGTCTCAGAATAACTTGATGCCTGATCTTAATCTTAATGAGCAAGAATGGAAGGAACTTATTGAGGAGCTGAATAGATCAGTGCCAGATGAAGACATGAAGGATCTCTTCAATGAAGACTTTGAAGAGAAAAAAGATGCAGATTCTTCAAATTCAGCTGCACAGACTCCATTGCCACAAGATATTAACATAAAGACTGAGTTTTCCCCAGCACCCTTTGAACAGGAACAGATGGGGTCTCCTCAGGTGAGATCTACTTCATCAGGTTCAGCATTTATTGGTGCTGCTTCTGTACCTGTAAGTGCCGCCTCTCCAGCGGTTGGTAGTTCTCAGGCTATGTTTCAGCCTTCCAGTCAGTCAATGACTGAAAATCCTAATCAGCCTATGATGCAGGCATCAAACCACTCTCAGAACGTCCAGAGGCCTCTCCCCAATGTGTTGTTACCTGGGAAGGGTGCAGGAAGTGCCAAAGAAATGTCTTCTGCTCACCAACTTCAGCAGATTGCTGCCAAGCAGAAGAGAGACCAGATGTTGCAGAACCAGCAGCAAGCTTCACAAGTCCACCAAACAAATCAGATTTCTACGTGGCAACAGTCTGGGCCTTCTCATAGTCCACTGGCTGTCCCATATCCCATGGACAATCCCACCAGCCCATCAGTTTACCAGCCAGACTTCAACAATCAGAAACTCATGATGCCTAATATGGGAAATAAAAGCTCACCGAGAGCTGGAGGCAATTACCATGTGAACATTTTGGGTCATCAGCAAAACAGCTTAAACCAGAACCCTGTGAATAGCCAAGGCTCTATGCTAGACTACGGGAACACCAAACCTCTTTCACATTACAAAGCAGAATGTGAACAGGGGGTTACAGTACCTGGTCAGAACAAGACTCCCATGTTGGCATACATACAACAGCGCCAGCAGCCACCGCTGTCTCACGTGAGCGATGACCAAAATGGGATGATCCTGTTGAAACCCAAGTCTGGAAACATTGCCTACCGACTACCGCACAGTCAGGTGAATGTTCTGGTTTTTGTTACCTTTGTTTAGCAGCAGATTAAGGTTTTGCAAGAGGGTATTGGATAGGTAAGGCTAGAGTACCGGTTACTTGGTATTGTTTCAAAACAGTTGCCATGTGATTTTGAAGAAGAAAATGATAATATGGAATAAGCTGAGACAAGAATCAAGAACTCTGTTTTCCACTGGGGACGGTTTTTAATACTTGGTTCTAGGTCACGTGGTAATGTGTGATTTCCAGCTTAATATACTTTGTGGGCAACAAATTATGTCATGCTTCTACTTACAAAGATAAATAGATGCTTTGTAAACTTTTGCCTAAAATAACTCATGTAAAACTGTAGTGTTAAACAGTGTTCTCAAAGAAGCTTTGATTTCTTTACCTTCTTTTTAGTCCCTACTTGTGTCAGAGTTGCCTTACTATAAAAAGACGTCTTCGGTTGCTGCTTTTTTGAAGAGAGTTGGAAGTGGGGGCTGTATTCCTGATTTCTTGGGTGTTCCTTAGGGCTTTTCAAATCTAAGAATTTGTTATTGGTTAAGTCTCTGGGGATTGGGGAAGCATGGTATAGGACAGAAATAAATCTGTAAGAATGAGTAATAGTAATATTTGTCTGCTTGAAGCAATATGCTTCAGATTTTCCTGTAAAGGAAAATTCCAGATGGTGCTGCTTTGCCTTATATATAACTGATACTACAGGTATGCTTCAGGTGAAAATTTATATAGTGGATAGAGGTATAGACTCGTTGGGATTCTGTAACATGGGCCTGCAATGCACATACTAGAGGGCTTGTTGAGAAAAAAGGTCTTTGTTACGAGGATTAAAGCTCCTCTAGCAAAAGCTGTTGGAGATCCAACTGTAGTAATATGTTCCCTCAACAAAACAAAAAAAAACGTGAAAAAGATGTGATTAGTCTGTGAGAAAGACCACACTGAGATACAAATAAAAATCTGAGATAAACAAAAAAAAAATAATCTTTTTAAAAGCTAGCAGAAGTAACAATCTAACGACATTTTGATGGAAGAAGAAGGGGAAGGGTAGAGATGATTGTGTATGTCACATCTCCCCTTACTGAAAAACATGAGGGTGACCTTGCATCTACACTGCCATGCTTGCACTGAATTAACAGAAATACTGATAAATGCTTCTGGAGAATTTCTCAAAAGCTTACATATAGAACAACTTATTACAGCATTACCTATATTTGGCTCATGATTTCTTATGAAACTGCAGAGAGTGAGCACCAAGAGGCGAATCCATTAGCTGAATTCTAAACTTGAAAGTAGTATTTGTTTGCGTAATTTGAGATGAGGCTGAACTGTGCTTCAAAATGATAGAAATTGTCAAATTTCAAATGGATTTGCCGGTACAAAGAGGACAGTATCAGATCTTGAATGATGATCGTTCCATGTTATTGTTGCCTATCCCAAGTTCCAATCTCCAAAAAAAGCAGACTTATGAAAAATTAATAACAGGCTTATCTGCAGTAGTGTTTTTCTCTGTGGAATATGGTGGTGGTGGATTGCTGGAAAAGTATGTTAAGACTCATTTTGATCAGTGGTAGCCGCCTTCCCCTTCACCTGCAAATACTAAATACTCTGATACTAAAAAAAGCAACGTTAGGAGGGGAGGCATAAACACTTGCTGAATTAAATGTTGACAGAAGAGGCAGGATTTAAATAAATGTTTCGTATAATGAAAATGTAAAACTTAGCGTTTGAAAAGCTGCTACCAAAGTTAACTGAAGCTGGTGTGTTTGAATTGGTGTTTGTAACTGGTGCCGTTCCTCTGGCTGAGCAGGAGCACGCAGAGCTATACTCGCCTGTTTGAGCTGGACTTTGGGAAGTGCTTTGAGACTGTTCCTGAACGTTGTGGAGCTTCCGACCTTAACTGTGAACTGTCCCTTCTGTGTCTGGCACTTTACAAATGGGTTTTTGGCTGCTTTAATTAGCTGAACTGGAAACTGTATCACACTTTGCCTTTTCCATTAGAAGGTTCACAAGTGAAGAAGCTATTGCATGAAGATGGCAAAATATAAGGAACTGATCTAATATTTATTAAATAGTGTAAATGTACAAATAATCAATAATTGACAATTTCTGTTTTTCTGAGATGTGTTATGATTCCCCTCCCTGTGTAGACTTTGTTTATAAAGTCTCTCTTCCTTATCTTGTAAAATGCTAAAAATAATACAAATCGTCGTCATCACCATGAAAGTGCCTTTCCTCATCTGTGTAACTACATACAGTTTCTAAATTCTGGAGGGCTAACCTCTTTCTGTAACTCATGTCACTTTTCCTGTGTTCTGCAGGATCAAAACCCTTCTCCTAACGTTCCTCGTGTTCCCGTTTCTGTCCCGGGCCCTGGCGTGGGTGCCCAGGCTCCCAATGTCTCCATGGCAGGTAACCACAGCAACCCACCTTATCTCAGCAATCAGCAGCAAGCAGCAGTGATGAAGCAACACCAAATGCTGATGGACCAGCAGAAGCAGAGGGAGCAGCAACAAAAGCACTTGCTCATGGAGCAACAGAAGCAGCAATTTCTAATGGAGCAGAGGCAGCAACATCTTCTGGCTGAGCAGGTGAGGAGGGCCAGCAGTCTCTTTTTCTTTGCACTGATTTGCTTTGGACTGAAACAGCGTTTGGGATCTTGTTGAATAGTTATCACCTTACAAAATAAGGAATGTAAACTGCAAGGTGCTTTGGTATCATAAGTATAATTGCTATTTTATGTTTCTGTAAAAGTAATCCAAACACATAGCGCTTGATTGCCGAGGCTTATTTTTTCTGTTGTTACAAGGCACTGTGGTGAATGAAAAGAAGAAAACAGGCAGAATTGAGTGGTGTGAAAATGCAAAACAATACCTTCATGGAGAGACAGTATCATACCAGCGATGGTGTAATTCTTTGTGAAAGAAGAAAGGCAAATGAAGTCAGAGCAAAAATAAAAGAGAAGGTTGGGAGACTCTTGATGTGTTCTGTAGAGCTTTAAAAATGGAAGCAATGAGCAAGGGACTCTGTAAGCTCATCGTGCCTTCTGCCTTTCTTCCCTGTGAGATCCACAGCAGCTCATGTTTCAAATTTTAAAGCATCTTTCACTTGTTTATTTGGGGAAAATAATTAGACATCTGTATCCAACTTGCATCTTATTCTGCCAGAAGAATGTAACTCTGCTGTCCATCAGACTGCAGAAAACTGCTTTAGCCTCTGTCAGGGAAACGGGCTCCTTGTGTGAATCTTTCTAAGCTTTAAAACTTCTGCAAGTCTTTCAGCTGGGAATCAGCCCAGAGGGCCTTATTCCCGACATTGGTGCTTTTTTTCATTTTTAAAAGTCCATACAGGCATGTTCCAGGCACGGGCACTGCACATACAGAGAAATTATCAGTATCTGGTGTGGAGGAAGGGGAAGATGACTTTTCAGAGAAGGTTTGTAAGACCCAGGGAGAACCTGGTATTCAGATCTTCTGGAAAAAGTGTAGTGATCTGTACTGCTGAAAAGTTTTGTCTTTGAAGATAATGGGGGAGAGGCAGAGGGAGGAGCCACGGGAAGCGTTGTCTTTGAGGATAATGGGAGGGGGAAAAAAAAAGAGCCAGTGGTTTAATGAAATAAGAAGTGAACTGCATTTATCCCTGAAAATTAAAAAAAAAAAATTAAATGCTCTGGAGTCCTTCAGCTAGTAACAGTTGGGAATGTAATTTCCTTGATTTTTAGCACTGTTAAAAGGTGATAAATCTCAATGTTTTCACCTTTAAAGTTGGCAGTTGTTATCCTGTTAGGCTTTTCACTGTGATAATAGTTTGGAAAATAGAGATGGTAAGAGAAGGTCAGGTAATGGTTGTGTACGTGTGTGGACACCTTAACCTCTATTGCAGCAACTGTCCATCAGAAGCTTTATTTAAGAAAGAAGGAAATGAATACAGCCTCCTCTGAACTGAAAACGTGAAATCTTGGTTGGGGAGCATATTTTGAGGGGAAGAGGGTAGTAGTAAAATCTGCAGTATTGTGGAGCTATGGCTGTGCCAACCCCTAGCTAATGGCTTTTTTGATCGCTTAGAGATTTAAAATTGAGGACTAGATTGAGGTGACAGAAAAGCCCCTTCAGTTGTTGACCCAGTGTAGATAAAAACATAAGGATGTGCTTGGCAACGTTTTAAAGAAAATTGTTTGAACGTTGGTAAAGATACGTGATACTTGGGTAAAAATACGATTTGGGCTAAGGGAATATTTTGGTGGAAATATTGATTATGTTGATAAAAATACTATCAAAGGTTGAAGACAAAGAATGCCCAAATCTTCAATAAAATATTTTCTGTATGATTTCTGTGATCTATAAACTTAAATAAATAAATCCAATACTTTTTAGTAAATTACTCAGTTTTTGATGCCTTGTATATTAATATCAAATGGCAAAAATTACTAATTGTTACTCTCCCAAAATGTTAACAAACAGGTACTCTTTGAAAGAAGGTAGGAAGAAGGAAATACAGGGTGTTGGCATCCTGCTTGTGCTTTTGCACTGCTGGTGAATGGCGATTATTAGAGCTCTTAGGGCTGTGGCTCATTAGATTTTCTTAGCTAAGTAATGAACCTAACATGTCAGACCTCTCTGAACAGTGGGGTGGTATATTAACAGGGTGATAAGTAGCATATCTCAAACAGTGTTGAAATTTTTTTTTTCCCTACCTATTTGCTGCTGCTTAGCCAGCACATGTTGCTGTAGTAAATATCAGTATTATGAAAATATTTCATTCCTGGTCAAGTTATGGTAACTACAACTAACTTCTACATCTTGCTTCTCTGTATAGTGATACTGGGACTGTGACCCCAAATAAGGAGCAGCTTTGCTTTGGAGCTGAACAGACTTGGATATTGCATTTGCCACTTTTCTTGGCCTCGTGCTGTCCAGTCAAGCTAGATCTTGTTAGCATTCTAATTTGATATTTATTTCTTTGGATACACATGATACTGGATGTAGTTTTAGAAAAAGGTTTCTGAATCAGTTGAACTCTAATTTGCAGGAGAATTATAGTTTTGGGTAGCTTCAGTGCCATTCCCTGCCACTCTAAAGCTTTTGTTTCTTTGCATTTGCTATTCTGCATCTTTTTTTTTTTTTTCCCTTCCCCTGAACCAGGTTCTGCAGCTCTTAGTTTCTCTCAGAACTGTGGCATCTCTCCTTGGCTTCTGTGGTCAGCCTCTTTCAGGTTTGACTGGTCCTGCGAGTAGCAGGTCCTTTCTGTCAAGCAGCCTGCCCTCTTCATTCCTCTGCATGTCTCAACAGCTTCTTAGTTGTAGACATTTCGAAAGGATGGTAGTAATGTGTATCTGCCTCTTTGTTACCTTCTAGTCTCTTCTTTAAAGGCTTACTGCTTGTGTCTTTACCCCAGTACTTTTGGAAGGGAATTTCTGTCCCCTTCTGTGCCCTGTGCAACTTCAGATAAGTAGGTAGTTGTGCATTGTGTCGCTACTTAGTTATCTCAGAATTTCAGTCCAGCTGAAGATATCTGTGGAAGAAGAGCCAGAAATGCTATGCCTGATACGTTTCATATTGTAAAAGCAACCTGTTGGCTGTTTACGCTGTTGGGATCTCCGAGTGTACTGTTAGTGCATGTACATACACTCTGGACATTCCCCTCAAGGCTTTAAATTTCATTTTCCCCAAAAGTTTCCTAATAGAAAACTTGCTTATTTTATTTTTCAAATGTTTTTATCATAAAGTAGCTGCGGGTTGAATGTGCTTTTAAAGAGGCAAGGTTATTTTGAATAATTTGTAGGGTTTGTTTCAATTGATTGCTGCGTTGTTAAGAAAATGGTTTTGAACAGTGGTAACAACTCGTATAGCTCCTGTTATAAACTTAGTTCTTCAGTTTTGCATAATCTTGTAGGAAAACCTGTGGTATATAAGGGTTTGTGTATAGTTTTTTTATTTTTGAAAACAAGGGCTAGAAAATATTTACATGTTGAGTTTTTACTTTTCTGTGTAGCATTGTTGATATTTATGACTTGTACTTTAATTTCTAAAGAGAGGTCTAAAATAAATTGACTTGGGGGTAAAGAGCAAAAAAGTGTGTGTGAATTTTTTTATACACACTCACTTTTGCTCTTTTTGTATCCATTGGTGTCTTTAGAGTATTGCTAAAAATGCCTGTTGATTATGTTATTGGTTAAAAGACTAACATCTTAGATTTTCAATGTTTTAAAGGCCTCAGACATGCATTGCTATAACTCCTGTAATGTGTGCTGTTGTCTCTGAGTTCCTAGTCATGTCACTCATCATTAAACTGACTGCGTTTGAACCTTGAGAACGAAGGTCTGAAGTGACCTTAAGGCTGCAGAAGCCCCTTTAATTACCAGCTCCGCATAAAAGTATGCAGATAGCTTGTTTTTATCCAAGACAGTCACCCTTGGAAAAACTTGACTTGTTTTCTAAGTGTCTTGCATTGGACCTTTCCTAGGAGAAACAGCGGCAGCAGCAAGAGCAGCAGCTGCAGCGGCATCTGACTCGACCACCTCCCCAGTATCAGGATCAACCGCAGAATCTGTACCAGCAACAGGTTGGACAGTTCACAGGTAAGTAAACATGGCAATTGAAATAATGACAGAAAAAACATCAGGAGTAAAAACAAGGTGTCTTCAAATTTCCTGGGTTGAATAGCTTTTAATTAATTTATTACAACATCTTTCCATGTCACTGTGCCTTAAAACTTTTAGACCTATACTCTGATGCAGTTGCAAATAAACAGCTTCGGCTGTCCCAGATATCTGGGACAACTTAAGCTTCTGATTCTTAATACTGCTTTGGAAATGGGTAAAATTCTTAAGTACCTTCATTTTTCTGAAGGCCTTTTTATACTACTGTTTCCCTTGACAGTTTGTAAATTCTCCTTGGCTTTCATATATTAGGATCCATTTTTTTTTTCTGAAGCCTAACATCACTACTGCTTGTATCTATCACAGGCCCTCATTAAGGAAAAATAAGTGATATATTATTTCTCTCATCTACTAGGATGAGTTTAAAATTCCCTAATATTCTTCTCCCTGCTACCTTTAGAAGGGAATGCAGTTTGAATTCTCTTCATTACATGTTAGTGTCATGGGTTTTTTGTAGGAGAAACAGCTTGGTATGTCTTCAGTGTATTAACACTGATAAGTAAAAGGTGTTGTTACTGTTAAGCTGGAATAGCTTCATGAATGTGGAAGAACTAGAGAACAGTAAAAACTTATCTCCTTACCTGAAAAATCCTTACTTAACAGGGCATCAAGAAGCCACTTGTCTTTTTTCATAAACCTGGAGTACAAAAAAGTGCTTATTCCCTTCATTTTGATTCCGTACTCTCTATGTTCCCACAGATATAAATACTGAAGGGGAAAAGATGCAAATAGAAATGTGATTCCCTCTTTCTGACAGTGTTCATGACTATGCAGTGTCTGGTAGAGCTGTGACTGGATTTTGTTACTGAACTAAAAAAACTTGATACCAGTAGAAAAGGATTGTGTGTTAACACAGTGATCGGTAGCATCCTTCAAATATTGCGCTGAAACATTTTTTCTCCTGCCACTGTTCTACAGAAATACAGTAGTACACCTGTTAGAAGTAGAGTATGTTCTGCTATAATGAACATCAGTATCATTAAATCTGTTTGTTTTGATTGTAACTATTTGTTGCATCTTAAATCCTGGTATGTGTACACCCTCTTCACTGTGGTGTTCCAGTAAGACTCTTCCCCCACCCATCCACCCCCCCGTAACATTGGTGTTTTTATGGTGTGCTTTGTTGATAATTAATTCAATATAACTGGAATTCTATTTGAATATATTTGAATAAAAATTGATTTCATAATAACGGAGAGCCAATATTGCTCAGCTATCTTAAAATAAGAAGAAATTCTGCAGCTTATTTCTTGGTTTGAAGGTAGAGAAAAGTACTAGTCTAGTGTAGGTAGGTTTCCCTTGGTCGACTGTAAGAAGTGGGGGGAGACTATGTGCATTACACTTCGCAGTGCTTTTCTTTTTTTTTGCTTTAAGTAGGGGGCTGTTTCTTTTACAGGAAGAAACTTTTTTACTCAGAATTTACAAGAACAAAGGACTCTTTTGGTTTACTGAGAAGACTTATTTTTGCAAATCATCTTGCTAAGTTATCAGCATTGCATATTAACATAGCGAATATTTCATTGTGGAAATCCAAAAGATATTTGACCAAAAATTTGTGAAAGTTATATAAGATAGAAGACATTTCTGGAATTGGGAAAACACAGGACTGGAAACCCTACAGTTGTACAATAAGAGATGTACAATGTATGCATGGAATAACTGACAATGTGTGTGCGCATTAAGTAGTATTTTTTAACAGCCTAGCAAATTGTGCATGCATGTCAAAGCATGTATGTATACCTTTGTTCACAAAGAAATATCGGAGTCCTGCCTTAAAAGTCCAATTTTTAAAAAATTGATGATGCTGAACTCTTAGAAGTGGTATTCAGATTCCTTAGGACATTGGCATATCTGTGTTTGAGATCAAGGTGGAGGTGCTAAATAGAGCAACAATTGACGCTCTTTAATTAAAGTACTGCTGTCTGTGTGTTGGTTGCATAGGTTGGTTTACACGAATGCAGCTGCACCTCCGTTCTGGATTATAGCGTCTACAAGTCTAGCTTGGCTCTGGTTGAACCGAGGTATTTAATGTACAAAATATTTCTGTGTATTTCAGGGTCACCTTCAGCCATGCCTGGGGTCAGTAATTTAGGACAGTCCAGCTCCAGTAGTCCACGGATGTTTCCTCAGACCCAGAACATGATTCAGATGGGACCTGGACACAGTTCTGTTCCTCCACTCCAGTCGGGCTCCAGTCAGCAGGATCGGGGGGTGACTCAGTATACCAATATGCAAAACATTCAGCGAGGGGGATTGTACAACTTGGCGTCTGGTATGACGCAGATGGTTCCCCAGCATGCAACACAAAGTGCCAATGGACAGCCACCGATGCAGAGACAAGGCAGCTTGGGCCAGGGTGCCGCAGTTCCTGCTGGGTATGGGCAGAATAGCTTAGCAAACTCAAGTATTTCTCAGCAGCACAATAAAGGTGCACTGAATCCAACCTTATCTAAGCCACAGATGGCGAGAGTACCAGCTGCTATGGGGGCTCAAAATCCATCTTGGCAACACCAAGGTATCCCTAATATTAACAACCAGACACAAGCAAACAGTGGCTTAGGACCATTTACTGCCAGCTCCTCTTTCCACATGCAGCAAACTCATCTAAAGATGGCCAACCAACAGTTTGCCCAAGGAATGCCTCAGGTAAGCCTAAGCACCAGCAGACCGATGACCTCTATGAATGCTGCTGTCTCTGGGCAGATGTTGTCGTCATCTTTAGGTGCGCAGCAGCGGACAAACCCACCTACGCAACAGCAGGTACCCTCACAGCAAGTCTTGCCTGGCATGAACCAGACTGTTCCAGATCTGAATGCTTTCAACCAGAATCCAAATCAGCAAATGCCCAACAGAGGTAATCTGCACTGTAGTCAAGGGTACCCTGTGAGGACAACCAGTCAAGAGCTGCCTTTTGCCTACAGCGGCCAGTCGGGCAATAACGGACTTCAGAACTTAACTGGTGACACAGATCTGATAGACTCTTTGCTGAAAAACAGGACTTCAGAGGAGTGGATGAATGATTTGGATGAGTTGTTAGGAACTCATTAAAATGGGGGTGGGGGTTCTACTTTTTTAATTGTTTCATGAAATATAAACAAAACTTGGACCAAAAAACCTGTGGCATTGAGGAGACTTGCAGGCATTAGAGGTGAATGGTTGGGAAAGGGACTGGAGCTGCTTCTCAATGAGTGTTGATACATGGTAATGGCACACCAAGGAGCTCTGCAGGAACAGTGTGCTTTATCTTGGTGTCTCTAAGGAGTCGCACGCTTGAACAGGTCAAAAAAAATTGTGTGCGTCCTAGCCAGCCTTTCAGAAATCTCACTTGCAGTGTTCTAAAATTAAATTTTTTAATTATTTAAAAATAAAACAAAATTCCACAGAAATAGTGCAGAAAGAAAGCAAATAGTTGCACAAATTGTGTTTAGGGCTTAGTCTCCTGCAGCTATTACTTGCAGTCATTATTTGTTCATAGCTTGACATGCTGTTATAGTACTGTCCATCAAACTTCTGACTTTTTATTTGAGAAGAGGCTGTATGCACCTGAGTACGCTTGCAAAATGTTTTGAATCGTTTCTTTTCCCTGTTGCTGAAGCATGTGCCTGTACTCTAAATAAGCAAGTGATATTTCCCAGTAAATATTTCTAGATGCTGGTGATAGATGAAAGAAAGTATTAAAACCTGGCCAGTTAGTCTAGGTAGTCGTCTTAATAGATTGTAGTCTTTTAAGCTGCAGTTTGCACTCTGTTGTAGAGAGGCACAGTTCTTGGCTTATACCTTGCTGTGTTTAAAGGGGGAATTTCTTATGGGAGAACTTTTAAACTGTAGTAGGTTTAACATGAATTGTAAAGCCATTTACTTTGCACCTGTTTCTTCATAACTTATTTCCAAAGGTAGTTGTATTTAAATGAAGGCCTTGCTTCATGACAGCTCATATAGTTTTCTTTGTGGTAAAAAGTGAAACTAACTTTTGAGATCAGTTCATTCCCCAAAGTTAGCAGTGACTCAATGAGCACAAGACTTTGTCACTTCAGGATAAAAATGAGGAAAAAAGAATTTGGCTGAGATGTGAAAAGTTCTTAGCAGCAATAATAGCACAGGCAGCCTGGGAGAGTACTTGTATCAGGGTTGCTCCAATATGGAAGTCTCCCCCTTTAAATACTTTTTTTTTTAATACTGGGTTACGAGTTTGATAATCTTTCTATAGACTGGTGGATTTACTACTTTAATATCCCTTGAAGCAGATGCTGGTTCTTCAGCTCAGCCCAAGGAGACCTCTCATCCGTGTGTTGGGGTCAGTCCCAGAAAGGACAAAAACCACAATGGGAACAGTCAGTGTTCCAAAGACCTTACTTTCTACCAAAAAAATCCCCTATCCACCAACAAACCACCTTGCCTTAACCTTTATTTTAAAATGAAAATAAAGTTGAAAGCTTTTGTTTTAAATGCACAAATACCTCTTCCCTTTTAAATCCACTTTTTTGGAAAACTTTAAATTTTCGAACCAAACCCAGCATTGTGATTTAAAAGCAATTTCCTTCAACGCAGACTGGCAGCTTCAGGAGTTTTCTGCACTGCAGAGATGCGTGAAAGAGGGTTTTTTCCAGAGTGGGTGAAGGGAAGTGAAGGATAACATTGATTTCAAAGAAGGAAAATATTTTACTGTATCTGCAGCTCCTTTATGAGACAATTTGCACTTTTAAAAACTGCTTTTTAACACTAATACTTTAACCCTTTCCAAATATGCATGGAACATGGTTTGTCCGGCACACTTGTCTAGTGTGGATGAATTACGCTCTGTTGAACAGATTTTATATTGTATCATGTTGAACTGTTGGTGAAAGATGTGCATTGATCAGTGGATCCCACCGTTGAATAGTGGATAAAACTTCACTGAAGCAGACTTAATCCCTCGTAGAGCTTTTGAAAGGGTAACATAAAGATTGTCTTTGGATGGGAAGACGGAGGTGTTAGTGACTTTGGTTGTTGACACTTCTGATATTTTCTAGAATAAGTAGTTGAGATGCAAATAACTGATGCTAACTTTATTATACTGGCAATCTAAGAAAAGAGCTAGTGAGTTTGGTTTACTATTAGGTTAAACCAAAAACTGGTCCAAGGTAAGTGTCATTAGAAGAGTATAGATATAAACTAGCAGTGGCAGGGGAAGGAGTGTTTGCTGTATTTTTATTTTTAAGGGTTAACTTTGCACCAGTGTGCCTTCCCTTCCTGTTGGGGGTGCTTGGGACCTCATAATTTCAAGTGACATCCTTCAGTGTCACTAGTTTTTTCCCCCCCTTACAAACACTTGAGAGAAATAACAGGGTAGTAGGTTCAGCTTTTCTTTCTTCCCTGTTTAGATTGTGGTGAAATCTGCTACGTTTTTCAGTAGATTTTGCACACAGGCTTTGTTCTGAATAAGTAAAAATACGATCCATCCAGTTGTGATTTTATAATTGGAGGAAAAGAACATCTGCTGTTTGCATTATTACTACCAAAAAGGCAATCCAGCTAAATGTCCAGGAAAATGCAGATGTACTCTTTCCTCCACTGTTTCTGGAAGCTAAGGTGGATATTGCCCTGCTTGACCAGAGGGTTTGTTCAGGAAGGTATCTAGATTTGATGACAGGGCCTTTTCGTGGTACTGTTGAACTAAAATTAAGATTCTAGGCAAACTGGCTTATAATGCCCATTGGTCTTCATATGTGAACAGGATCCAAACAGCATGTAACCTGATAGAAGAAACAGCCCTCGCTTCTGGTTTTGGTCCCTGTCCACGTACTGCGATCAGACCGTTGGAAATACGGTATCACTGTAACAAAGTTGAAACAGTTCAATGGAAATGAAAATACCATTTAGATGTACATAGGTGCATGGGTAGGGCTGGGCTTTGCCTTTATGCCCTTTAACATGTAGCTGTCTGTATATGCACTTGGGCTTTCCATTTGCTGCAGCTTCAGAGCAATAAAATGTAGCTCCCCTGAACTGTACCTAGCCAGCCGCCCATGGCTTTATTTATAAACTGCGGTTTTGGTTGGGTGGGAAAGGTGAGAGTGTCACTGTGCAACATCCACTGCCTTCCAAAAACCACGATTCAATTGAAAAGGGTGCTCAAAATTTTGTTATACACATTTCCTTTGTGTAAATAAATGTTTACAATTTTATATTAAAGATTTGAATAAGAGTTAGATCTTCTGACTGTATATTTTTTACTTTTTATAGATTTTAAAACTATAATTCTTTATATATGTGTTTGGGGGTGTTCTGGTAAGTTTTATGCTTGTAAATGGAGAACAGTTGAATTTGATGCTAACCTTTATGAATTTTTGTCATTGAAATGTATAAAGAGTCCATTAATCCCCTTATTCTTTTACTACAATTACTGGTGCACACCAAAAAGAAATCCTTCACTCCTGTTTTATCATTATAAAATAAATATTTTGCTAGTGTATTAAACATACATGGTGTGACTTTATACATTTGTGTGAGCTGAGCAGAGTTCAGCGTTGTTGTTCCTAGTGAGGTGGTTCCCTTCATCCCAACACACAATTTTGGTCAGCCTGTTACTAAGGCTCAAATTCTTCTGCTGTGTCTTACCAATTCTTACTGTTTCAGAAAGTCCATTTAAACAGGCCAGAACTGGATAAAGAGGCCTTAGAAAACTTTCCTTGGAAAACAAGGCTTTATGCTACACTGCTGCTTCTGGACTCTTTTTTTAATGCAGTTGTAGGCCTTAAGCTAGGAAATACGACTGCAGAGGTGGTTATTACTAGTGAAAAGGATGTTAGTAACTACCGAGACCTCACAGGTGCAAATTGTAGAGTTCCAAAAATATGCTCAGATTCCCCCAAAATAACAGCCCTTAAAGGTTCAAATTGGGTTCCTTGAGACTTGTAAAAAGACAAAGATTATTGGTTGTTTGACGTAGGCAGATTGCACAAAAAAAAACTAAACTGAGAAATGAGGAACATGTACTGCAAGCATGAGCTAGTGTTTCTGAACAAGGAACAAAACGCTGGTAGCAAGTTGTGTGAAGATTTTGGCTTAAAGCTGGTAAGGTGCCTAAGCCGCTGCATAGAGCTGGTGGGTTGAAGAGGCTGTGCAAAATAATGGCAAAATAGGTCTTTTGGGCCCTGCTGGGTTGCTGAGCCTCTTCAGATGGGCACTCGATGGATGTTGGTTAGAAAAGTAAAGCAATGACCTGTGGCTCCATCAGCACCCAAAGGAGCCTAGCTTTAGTGGTGTGTGTTCGGATGTTAATATGTTCTTGTTAACATGTTATTACTTGATGAATTACTCTGAATTGAACATTTCAAAGCAGTTCTCTTAGTGAATCATACCACTTGCAGCAGACCCAAGAATTCAGTTATTTGTGTAGTATTTCCTGTTTGTCAAGTACGCCTTTTAACTGATGATATCTAGTCCTAAGTTCTAAACTAACATCTCAGATCTCTCCAACCACAGATTTAGCAGTAGCGATAAAGAAGAATTTGCAAAGTGTGACACACGCGTTTCTTGCTAAGGCTGTATTCATTTTACGTGTGACTGTAATTTCAAGCATCCCCCTATGTAATAAGAATTTTAATCAGCTTCAAACATTGAAGGATCATTCTCCAAGCATTGAAGTTGGTGTTGTCTTAGCTATTGTGTTTAAGGCCCCAGCTCAGAGCCTTCAGATTTCCTCACAAAGTGCATCCTGACGTACCTGAGTGTATTTTCAGTATATTCCTGCTTGACAAGTTTTGAGTTGTGTTTGGGGGGAGGAGGGGACCTGTAACTTCAGAAGCTTATAAAGAACCAAATGTGATAGTAAATAACAACACCAGGATGAGCTGCTTCTAGCCTGTGGGGAACTGTGAAGTTACTACTTCATTAACTTTTGCTTTATTGTCCCATTAAAAGTGCTGCATTGTATTTAATGTTGAGTAAAACAGAAATTTCCCAAACTGTCCCCCGTTGAAGTGATGTGCACATGTATGTTTTTCCAAAGGTTTTAAGGAATCGGTGGCACCTTGTGACCAAGCTCTGCTCAGAAACTGTTTTTTTTTTTTTTTTTCCCCCCTGGCTTGATGTTGGTGTTTTTCCTGAGGCTAATGTAGCTCTGTACGGGAAGTGTTCTCTAAAGCCTGAATTGTTTGTTGAAATGGTGTAAGCAGAAGTAGACTGCTGGAGACGTTTCCCCTCTGACTTCTACATTAGACACCCCAGATGAAATCTTGGGTCACCAATAGATTCTGTTAAGATTAATTGTTTTATTTCTATTTCAGTCTGGGTCTGCTAGCAGCCTGGAGTGTCAAAAGTCATGTCCTATGAGTGTTTTGCAGAGAAAGGGAACAGTTTGCTATTCTACATGCATGTTTTACAAAAAACTGTACAATTGTACGTTTGAATTAAGTGTTCAATTTGATAAGCTGTCACGATGAGGTTTTGAGGTGACGAAGATCCAAACCAGAAGAATGAACTTGCTGCGTCCCACTCGGGAGAGACTGTAGGTCTGGTCACTTCTTGCTGGTACTGTGCACAAATTCTGTGCTGAGGTTGTGTGTGTGATGCTACAGAGAGAAATGCAATAGCTCAACCATATCCTTTCTCCTCTCCGTGCCAAAATTAACCTTAGTTGATAATGAATGATACCTTTTTTCTCCTTTTTGGTTTTAAAATCTTTAAAGTCACTAGTCTTTTGTCCATATTCTGTGTTTTGGAGCAACTTTATAACTTCTTGAACTGATGCATATTTTGCTTTTGTGGACTGGGGAGAAAAGTTATTCAGGGCTAAAATACTGCTGTTTTTCAAACTTTACATTTCACATTTATAATTCTGATGTCAGTGTAACATTTCTGAGGGTCCACCTGTTTCTACATCCTATGCTGCCGTCCATTCTGAACTGAGAACTTTTATTTTGTATGATAGCCAGGAAAAGGTTTGTACTGCAGAATTTTAAAAACACCGGAAAACTACAAAAAGTGAAAAGGACCATACTCTCATTTAGTAAACTTACAGTATTAATTAATAGGATAAAATATCTGAATGCTTTTTAAAAATTCAGAATCCAGTTAACAGAATTAAGTTATGCCAGCTGAAGTCTAGAAAACCTTTCATGCGGTCAACTCCACTACTTGGAATAAGAGCAGAAGGTCACGTCATTAATTTGTAAGTGCTTGTTAATTTTTACAACCTCGCACATGATTTAGATGCTTTAGAGCTGATTAAAACTACCAATAAATGGGCTGGAAAAATTCCCATCATCTTTCAATTGCTGGCAATATATAATTCAATCATGGTACAAAATCTGTAAATACAATTGCAAGAGTTTCTCAGTTTGCGCATGCAAAACCTTTGCTGTTACGTAGTTCAGCAGAAGGCACTTGTCTCGAATAGACGTTTTCTGGTGGCTGGCTGCTTTGGCAGGTTGCGTGGCGTGGGGAGGGTTAATGCGTGGTGGAGGAAACACGTGTTGCTGCAGAGCAGTGAGGAGGCTGCCTGGCAGAGCGTGCAGTAGTGGGAGGGTGGGAGAGCCGCTGTGCTGGTCGCACCTGGCTGGGCTTTTGGTCCACAGTCAGCAACATGAGGAACCAGATAGACCTGCTGGCCACTGTCACGGTTCTGGGAGTCCTGGAGCAAGGTAAATGTCCGTTATATAGTGCTAGGTAGTATTAAGCTAATTATATTCAACTTTGTGGAACTTGGTTCCTGTATTTTGGTTGGAGTCTCTGTGGAATGAAAGTTGCTGTTTTCCAACATGGTAAAACGATGCCAATGTTTGGCCATTCATGGTGGCAGTGACATCCTCAGTGACCATTGTTTAGTAGGGATAAAATGATCCGCAAACCTCAAAGCCAGCATCCTAGAAGGACATGAAATTTCAAGTTTTACTTTTAAACTTAAAACAATTTCAATGATAGAATGTCTTTAAAGTAAAATATTTTCTGTGATTGAATGTTAACAGGTAATTTGTAACTTAGAGTGGCTGGAGGTAGCCAAAATAAAGGCAGGCTAATAAATACACTGATGAAGAGGTCGGTGTACGAACATACACCGTATGTATGTAGAAAAGAGCATCAGGTATACCTGTGGTTCTCCTCTGTGACCAATATCGTCGTGTGTTCCATTCATACAGCTTAGCTGCGCGGGGCAGATGACAAGGTGAGTTGACAGCACAGAGTAATGTGGAAACTAATGCAAGCCCTTCTGGTCAGAAATGGATGCAGACATCTTCAAAGGAACTCTCGTAATTTAAATAGATGCATCTGGTTCACACCACCCAGCAAGAAGCAGTAGTGTTGCCAAGCTCTGTCCACCTCCTGTGTTGAATTGTGGGTCTCTGGGCAAAGGCCTCTCCCGCCTGGGCTTCAGGAGGGTCGCGGAAGGGGACGCTGCCCCTGCCCGGGGTGGGGACAGAGCCCCCATTTTATTGAAACCTTCATATTTCTGAGGGAAGGTTGGTTTGTGGGGTTTTTTATTGCTGAATTAATTCACTGTAGGGCTATCGCACCTCTTTGCTTACGAATGGCTGTAATCTCTGAGCAGTACATCTGATGTATTTTTAGCCGTCAGGTGGTAAATCTCTGAATATATTATTATTTAAAACACAAATATGCTACTTGAAGACTAGAGTTCAAAATTTCTGAATTATCAGTAATGTCCTCTCAAACAATTTACAGAGAAATATCAGCAACTACAAATGGAAGATACTTTTGTCTTATGAATTTTTTTGTTATTAAACTAAGTGGGGATGGAGGGAGTGTTCGGTGCGCAGAGAAGACATGAAGAGAACTTGAAATTGAGTTACGGGAATGTTGCTAAGCTCTTTCCATTGGGAAACCCTCAGTAGCAAATTCCTAGATAGCAGTTTTGTCTCAAATATATTTGGTTTATGAGAACTTCAAGTATTTTTTTAAAGGTTGCAGCCTCAGGCATTTTACTTTCATGCTATGCAAACCATACATAGGTGTGAAGCCAGCAGATAAGTCGCAAGCATTGGCACCCTCTCATCTGCATTAGATCAGACAAAGTAGCCTCGTTTTGTTGTCTCTGCGTGAGAAGCCAAGGAGCAATTACAAAATACTACGTGTTCCCTTTCTACTGGTAAGAAATGTGTGTGCTAATGTCACCTTGATTCAGAGCTGTGCAGTAGCTTTTCTTGCATTTTTGGAAAGGACGTTCTGTATGTGAGTTACAGGTCTGCGATTCCTTCTGAGAAGGCAGAGCAGTGCAACACCGACGTGCACTATACGTACAAATACTCTTCCATCACATCCTGATGGAGGAGACGTAATTTAATGGCTGAGCTTAGTACAGGGTTGGTTGATTTTTATTTTTATTTTCTTAATTTTCTGGGAGCCCACAGTTTCTGCATTCTTTCAGGTAACTTTCCCCTTTTTAGTTTAGTTACGCTCAGTTTAGCAAAGCTCTGAGCTTCGTGCTCTGTAGATACATGCCCCTGCCCTGTGTTGAATGCTGTACCAGAGAGCAGAACAATGCTACCACAGTTGTTTGGGGGGGGGTTGTGGTTGGTTTTGTTTTTTTTTTTTGTTCCCCTTTTTATTATGGCTTCAAAGGAAATAAAGCTTATGCAATGTCACTGTCTGTCAGACCCCACAGAGCTTGTTTGCCAGGTTCACTCAAATGTGGTAGGTATCAGCTATAATATGGTTTGACAAGTTTGTGGACATAATCAAATAAGGAATGAAGGTCTGGCTGATACTTCCACTGAGGAGCAAAGTGCACAGAGAGCTCTAGCCCCTGTAAGCCAAGTGGGAATCCACACAGGAGTTTAACCTCGAGATATGAATCACAAAAAACTAGTTTGAAAGGTTCTGCAGAGTAGATTGAACTCTTTTCCCTGAAAGTCCACGCTGAGAAGGCTTGTGCAGTGTGGTTTTTTTTCAACACCTCATTCTGAGAAGTGCTTTTGGAGGGTGATTCTTCATCCTTAATTCTTCACCCATACACAGGTTTGGAGGACAGCTAGCCATCCTCCAAAAGGCTCTTGCTCCTCTTGGGTGGTTGTTTTACATACTATCCATCCCTAAGCACAAGGGATGTGTTGCAGGACTTGTCTGAATCTTTGCCCCTGTATACAAGCAAGATGTTAAGCATAGAGCTGATGGAGAGGTTGGGTCTGAAATTATTCTTACCATGTTCGTCAGTCACAAAAATGCTACATCAGGAAGGGTACAGATGGCACGAAGCAGGATGAAGACTGTTGCCCAGCACAGTCAGGCTTATGCCACAAGCCAGAGCTGTGCACGATGCAGTAACTTTAGCTCGGTCCATTTCTTGAGAGGTGGCTGGGATGAGACCCTGAGAGCATTCAATAGTTGGAGAGATGTGCTTATCTGATGTGAAGAGGAGGTAACAGGATCTTTCATCATCTTTTTCCCAGAGCTCTGCCAGCTGCTGCTGCATTGCCAGCTGTGCGCTAGCGCAGACCTAGCGCTCTGCTTTCACAGATGCCGTGTGCATCCTGCCGCATCTCCGAGGCAGAACGATATCCTCACCCTGGCCCAGAATCGGCGTGCTACACACGGATCAGGAGGGGAAAAGCAAACTTCTTCCTCCCCACCCTTTTCTCCCAGCACCTCTCGTTTAGAGCTGGGTCACTGCACACAGTGTGGAAGGCACTAGAACACACGGATGTTTTCTTAAATGAATGTCTGTGTATTTAAATGGACAATATGTTGTGTAATACACAGATCACATAGATCAATTATTTACATTTCTAATTCCCTTTTCTTCTACATATTTTTTAACGCTTTTCTGCAGGCACGCATGGTTCTGTCTTGTCTTTAATCTTGCAACATCTGTCCCTACTTTCCTTCTCTCTCCTACTGTTCTTTTATCTTGTTAGAATAAGACAGTCCACAAAGCAGTCCTTGCAGCCTGGCTCCTTGTCCCTCTCTTCGATGCTCTGGAAACCTTGCTCTGTTAGCAACTTGCTAATCCAAGTGACTCGCTTTGCAGCACGCTGCCACAGCCACCAAAGTACTTGTTTTTATAACTTAGTTTTCTCTTATATGAAAATGCTCTTTTCCCATAAAGGCAACAATATAGTAGTGCACCTAAAAGATAAATACTTGAAACATCAGCAATCACCTGTGGGAGTAAGAACTTTCATCAAATAGTGAAATGGTCCAAATCTTCATGTTAACAAGTTTTCAGCATTAAGAAGTGACTTTCCATGTCCCGTACAAATGTTCAAAGGAGCGATGTAGCAGACGCAGAGTTAGCACCTCGGCCCAAACTCGGCACAGGCAGTCAGTGGCAGCATGCCTGCGCCTTGAACTGCTCAACCTTGGGGCTACCCTGCAGGAATGAAGTGGAAGAAATAATCGCCCCCTTCCCCATTTGCTTATATTGCCATGATTACGAGCATCTCTAATTGACTTAATGATATCCCAGTGCTTCGCAGTTTGGATGCTGCTCTGTGACGTGGTGCCATCCTTGTACAAAAACCTTGTGCCCGCTGGGTATAGTGGGGGGGTGTAACACGTTATTCCCATCAGACTGACTGAGGGTGTACTCATGCTTTAAATACAGAGTGCAAGATTAAAAAAAGAATCTCAATTCTGTGACGGGATGTGGTCTCAGTAAGGTTTTAATGTGCGTTGCTGGCCTTCCTGGTGTGTTTGATCTCTTGGGGAGCAGCACCAAGGGCTCTGCTGCTGCGCGCCGGGCGGCTGGCTATGCAAAGCGCCAGCCAGCACGTCGGCTCTGCCGTACACGTGCTCGCAAGGATAACCAAACCTGAATTTAAAGTATGAGCCTGAAATAAATGCCACATTTATTCCAGGTAATGTGTGACTATGAACCTAGACAGTATCAGTGCTTTTCCTCTAACCACTTGCTTGATTCCAAGCTAGATAAAGCTTGGCTAAATAAAACGCAGCTGGACTGTTACTATTCCTGTGTTGTTCTTTTTTCAGCCTATTTTGCACTGCAGGTGATCTATGCCCGACGGAAGTACAAGATCTCCCCTCCCGAGACAACAGGTCACCCTGAATTTGAGCGGATCTTCAGAGCTCAGTAAGATTTTGATTTTTTTGTGATGACTCAATCTAGATATGACTTGAGTCAAGTGTCACTACCAGGAAAGACTGAAGTCACCCTCAAGTCACCTTTTCGCTTACTGCTGCTGATAGTAGATTATTTTTTTTTAATGCTTTGCGTGCAGAGGTCTGAGTTTCGATTTGGAGCACTTTGCTCCGGCTGGAGTATTTCTGTCCATCCACGATAATTCTCCTTCTGGCATCGTGAGAGGCAGCCAAATTACAAATTAGTGGCTGTATGGCAGAGGTGCTGAGCATTAATGCATTATAATCGTTAATGTTGGCTCCAAATTGTGAGAGTAGCTGAAGCTACATTAATAACCTAATATTTGCTTGTAAGTTTTTTTGCTGTTGAATTGAAGCAAAAGGCCTTGCTGGCAGAACTAGCTACAAGGACGTTTTTATTTTTTCTTTTTTTAAGCCATTGTACTGTGAAAGTCGGCACTTGTGGGCCCATGCCAAGGGCTGTTTCTTTTTGCTCTGTTCCTATGGAGAGAGCAATGCTGGAGCTACACTGGAAACGTTCACAGACCCCTTCGGCTTCCAGCAAGCACCGGATTCCGTCTTTTATCTCAGTCGTGCTGTTTCATAAGCAATTGAAAGGAATTGGCCAGAGCTGGTTTGAAGGGTAGCTCGAGCACGGCACTAAATCCTGAACAAAGCAGCTGTATTTCTTTACCAGCATGCAAGAAACACTTGTGGAGTGATAAAAACACCCACTTCGGTCCTTTTGCGATGCAGAGAAAGGTTAGCCTGCATGGGAGGCATCAGCCTTTGCTAGCTGGGTAGCTGTTGATGAGACTTTTAATTAAATACTGGGCTGTGCGTTAACCGAGTCGTGCTGGGGGCTGCGGCATACCGGGAAGCCCTCCACTATGTTCTGCAGAGGAGGCGACCTCAGGGAACTTGAGTTTGAGAAGGTATTTCTTCATTGTGGGCTTTTTCCTCCCTTTATTCTTTTCCCTGTAGAAAAGGATACAAATGGATAATTTGTTTTGATATATTAAAAAAAAAAGAGAGGAAGAAAGGTATTGATTTATTACTCACTCGTGGAAACTTGGCAGCCTCCCCTCGCTGAGGCTCAAACTGCATTTGCAGTGTAAGGTTCTTCAGACTTTTTCCAGCTCCCAATCTGGCTCCGTTCCCTGAGGCTTGGTAAATTTTTGGCCAAATTTAAGATTAAATTGCCTAGGGAACAGTAAAATGTAGGAGAAATCAAGAAACAAAACCATTGTCTTTAATAGCACAGCTCCCACTGCCCTTTCCTGCAGAAAATCTGTATTTTTGTCACTAAAAGGAAGGAGGAAAACCTGGCTGGAGATCTGATCACCTTCTGCTGAATTAAATCTGGGAGAAGGCTCCTTCTTGGAGCATGACCTGTGTGACACCCAAATTTGAGCTGTGCTCCCCCAAGGGGAAGAGAACGCTCCTTAAATAATGTCAAGGAACCTCCGCCCTCGCAGCTGCTAAGCTGTAGCTGCGCTAGATGTCTGTGAGGCACCGTGCGCGCGGGGCCGAGGATGGAGCCTGTCGAGGGGCCAGCAAAGACAAACCTCCATCTCGGCCAGGGCTCGTCATTGCAGGGTCCATGCGAATGCGGATGAGGTGAATGCTGTGCGGTTTTGGGTGCTTTTCTTCTCTAAAACACAGATACTGGGTGTCCTTGGTCGCAGAAAAGGCCCTTTCTCCCCAGCACAGCACAGCAACGCCTCTTACCGGCCCTTTCCGTTTGCTCTGACGCGCATTTCCAGCTCACCTCTCTGGCCTTGGTTAACCGGCCTCTGAGGTATGAGGATGCAGTTTTAATGCTCATCTCTGGTTCTCACCAGGGCAAATTGCTCAGAGTACTTCCCGATCTTCGTCTCGCTCCTCTGGGTTGCTGGAATCTTCTTCCATCAAGGTAAGGGGGATGGGGGGGAACCCCAACCCAAACCACATGCACCACATGGTCAGCCCTGAATTGGTCAGGCAGTTGGACTAGATGATCGTTGTAGTTCCCTTCCAACTGAAATAGTCTAGTCCAGTCTAAACCAAAAAAACCCCAATTTAAATCCCATTGCGACTCAGGCGCGTCCTCTCTGTACCCGTGAGGCTGTTACTGAGGGAAAGCAAAGTCCCCCGCCGGCCGGCCGGACCGAGGAGCGCCCCAACCCCAGCGTGCACGAAGCTGCTGGTAGCAGCCGAGCCGGTCTCCTGCCCAGAGGAGAGGTTTGGTGGCAGCGGCAGCCCGCGCTCCTCCGCCAGCACCCCGCTGTCGCCCCATGCTGCTTCTCTTAGATAAGGTGGGGCTGGCGCGTGGTGCCAGGGCGGCGGCAGGGCCGGGAGCGGCGTAGCTCTCTGCTTCGGAGGCTGCTGCTTCCCGCTGCGCCGGGGAAGGTGCAAGCCGAAGCTGAGCTGCAACACGGTACCCAAATTGCTATGTCAGAACGAGAAACCATAACCCAAACAATTAGTCATCCACTGTCCATCCCGTACCAAGCAGGTTTAGGGGATTTGGCTGCCGCCACGGGGAAGATGCAAGGAAGGACCACAGGCGGGAGCGTTGCAAACCCAAGACCCAGGGCAACTTCGGGGTTTTTTTTTGAGGTTCATCCCTCACAAAAAGGGAAGGAAGAAAACCCTTTTAAACTCCCACAGTGCTTTAAAGCCAAGTTTCTCCGTGTTTGGTTCTCGTGGCCGTGCCCCCAGCTGCAGGGGGAAGCGGGGGCATGGGTGACTGAGCTGGGCTGCAGCTCCGGCAGTGTCTGGGGACCCGTGGCCCCATCAGGACTCGGCTCCCCTCTCCCCCGCAGGTGTGGCTGCGGCGTGTGGGCTGCTGTACCTCTACACCCGCTTCAAGTATTTCCAGGGATACACCGTGGCTGCGCAGGGACGGTTAGTACCTGGGGGGCTGTGGGCACCCCAAACCAACCCAGGGAGGCTGGGTGCAGGATGCGTC
>NW_009233203.1:779-1076 GCF_000690835.1 Fulmarus glacialis | reverse complement strand
GAGAGCGTCCTTTCACCTTCTGCACACCAAGTCAGCGCCGGTCCCAAGCGCTCCCAGCTCCCTGGTCCCAGCAGCAGACACCCGGGGGACTCCAGTCCAAGCTGGGACCCTGACCAGCGGTGCAGAGAGGCACGAGGGCTGCCAGAACCAGAGGCTGGATTTTCAGGAGTTTTTTAAACCTCCCTGTGTCTCTGTCCTCCTCGCACGCCATGTGGCAAAGGCGCGGGGAGAGGCGAGGTCCGTCTGTGCCGCGGCACGGGCACCCCGGCGTTCGGCAGCGCTGGCCTGGCAGGCGGC
>NW_009233203.1:428-630 GCF_000690835.1 Fulmarus glacialis | reverse complement strand
CCCGACAGCCACCGTAGCCCCTGGGTGACACACGGGAGCCGGCAGCCCGTCCCCCTCTTCCCAGGCGAGCGGCGGGGGGCAGAGCTGGTGCGCAGCCTGCGGATGGAAACAGGCCCAAAATCCCTGGGGAGAAATCCCCTAGGGATACAGGCTGTCCTTGGGTGAGCATCACCAGCCCAAAGCGGGGGGGGGGGGGCCCAGG
>NW_009233203.1:0-233 GCF_000690835.1 Fulmarus glacialis | reverse complement strand
TGAGGATGTCAGTGCGGCACCGACCAGCCCCAAAGCCCCCCCTCCTGCCCGTGGGACCAGGCGGGAGACCTGGGACCCCAGAGATCGGCAGCGCGGTGCCATTAAAAGGAAACCCAAAGGTCTGAACAAGTTTCGGGTTAGGTTTTCTCCCCTTTTTTTTGATGGCTGGCAGGGTCCATCGGCCAGCGGTAATGCAGGGCAAGGGGACCAGAGGGGGACCGGACCAAACCTCC
>NW_009233202.1:1773-2116 GCF_000690835.1 Fulmarus glacialis | reverse complement strand
GCGGGCTCCCGGCGCCCAGACGCTGCCTCCTATTGCCATCCCGAGGGGCCACCCACCTGCGCGTTGGTGGGGGTCCTCCCCGCAGGACCCCCCCTGGGGCAGGGCTCGGGCCTCTCACCCTGGTGATGGGAGCAGAGGCTGCTCACCCAGCTGGCAAAGAGGTCCGGGGACTTGATCTGTGGGACAGGGGCAAGTTGGGATGGGGGTTACCCAATGCCCCCAGCCCCGGTTCCAGTCCCCACCAGCACCTTGAGGTGGTAGATATTCTCCTCCGTGTCCAGGTCAACCCGCTGCGCCTTTTTGTTGATGGACATGACAGACTGACGGACGTCGATGGGCCCGT
>NW_009233202.1:1359-1598 GCF_000690835.1 Fulmarus glacialis | reverse complement strand
GGTGGCATATTTCAGGATGCCGTTTTCCAGCACAAAGTACCTCTGGGGACAGAGAGGGATGATTACTGGGGGGAGCGGATAGAGACTGGTCCCTGCAGCCCCACATCCAGGGGCCCAAATTGACCCAGGGATGGGGACGGCACCCAGGCCCCGCTGGGTGGCCAGGGGACGGCTCCCGGTGCCAGCTCTGCCCCGTTACCTTGTGCCAGCCTTTCAGGGGCCATTTCCTCTTCTTGAGC
>NW_009233202.1:904-1105 GCF_000690835.1 Fulmarus glacialis | reverse complement strand
CACCACCTCCCAGCTCTCCGAGCCCTGCCAGGGATGGGGGTCAGCATGGGGGTCCCCTGGCATCAGGGTCAGCCGGGGTGCTCCCCACTTTGTCCCCAGGCAGGGACACTTGATACTCCCCAGGGGACAGAGCATCTCTGTATCCCCCTTCTTAAAGTGGGGTGAAGCCCCCCAAGGCCCCATGACACCCCCAGTCCAGCC
>NW_009233202.1:0-323 GCF_000690835.1 Fulmarus glacialis | reverse complement strand
GCCAGACACTGGCAGCCCTTCCCTCGCATGGACAAGGACGGGGGGGGATCCTCCTGCCCCCTGGGAGCGGGGAGCCTCGCACGTGACTGCAGCTGGGACCCAGCAGCTTCTGCACAAGATGGAGCCTTCAATCCACCCAGCCTTATCTTGCCTCTACCCCCTGCCTGGTGGGTCCAGAGACCGTCCCCGCCGCCCCACTCCCATCACGCCGTGGACTCGGTGCCATACGGCAGCTCCGCAGCGGGCACAGCTGGGAGGGCAACCCGGGGAACAGAGAGTGGGATCAGCCCCGGTCTGTCCTGGCACCCCCAAGCCAGGACATA
>NW_009233201.1:1335-18692 GCF_000690835.1 Fulmarus glacialis | reverse complement strand
GAGGTTTAGATTGGACATTAGGAAAAAATAGTTTACTGAAAGAACATTGGAACAGGCTTCCCAGGGAAGTGGTAGAGTCACCATCCCTGGAAGTATTTAAAAGACGTGTAGATGAGGTGCTTAGGGACATGGTTTAGTGGGCGTGGTGGTGTTGGGTTGATGGTTGGACTTAATGATCTTAGAGGTCTTTTTCAACCTTAATGATTCTATGATTCTATGATTCCTCCACTTGTATTTTCCATGTTAAGGTTGAACCCAGTCTCAGCAATTGCAGTCAGCTCTGTTTTGGTTTCTGCTTTCTGCTATTCTTACAGCTCTAAACACATGAGCATTCTTCAAGAAAAGTACTTTAGAATTTTAGGATAAGTGAAAAACCTTTGACTGAACAAGTTTGCTGCAATAGTTAAAAGACTTTCCAATCTGCAAAAAGAAAAAAATAGGATTCAGCATATCCCTTCCTAAACCATTAGTTGGGATAAAAATGTTCTATGTCCTTTTTCCTTAGATCAGAGTGGTCCATCCTGTCACCAGTTTATTGCCAGGTACAATTTCTTACCTTTTATATGATACCCCACATAGCAAGAGCTGATGTTAGTTACAGCTCAGTAAGAGCAAGATGGCAGATTTTTTACCTGCATAATACTAGTGCTTCTGGTTTTTTCTTATTTTGTCACTTGCAATACTTTGGGTTATTAGAGCATAGAAGCACAAACGTCTGGTTAGCCACCTCCTTGAGAAATTTTTATTTTTATTTATAGTGTGCTTCTATGGGCAATTTCCTGACTTCCACAGAAAATACAAGGTTTATGAACCACAGCAAAAGAGAGGGGTTATGCAACGCAACTTCAAGGTGAACTCTTCTTGAAGTAAAGAGGTGCCATAATTTTCAAACTTCTTTTAAAAAAATTTGATTTTAAATTATTTAGAAATTCTTAAATTGACACCAGAAATTCTGAGCAAAGACATTTCGTTAATTTGTGCAGATAATGAATACTTAATGCTAAAATATATTTTGCCCTGCCAGTAAGCAAAGAATTACCTTATTTAAGTTGCTGTGATTTAATGACATCATGCAGCATTAGAATTGTTTTTGGAAAGCTTAATTTCCATTTTTCTGAAAATACTAGATATATTCCCTGACCTTTTGGGTAATATATCATAGCCCAAAATGAAATATAGCGCAAGTAGCAATAACTTGCTTTTGTCCTATTACCTGAGTCATTTCACATTTATTTTTCTTTCTTTTTGACAGTTGCTTAAAGGAAGAAAATACAGAACATACTTCTGCATGTAGTCCAAAATCAGTCCATGATAACTCTTTTACATACATTCTGTTGCAGATTTGTGCTGTTTAAAAGTGCCTCCAGTGAAGAGAACAAATCCTCTATCAGACAGAGGTTTGATCCATACTATTCTTCTAAAAGTGGCAGTAGCTGAGTTTTCAATACAAATTTTTTGTTTCCATATGGGATATCATGCCTTCTATGACACCAGAAAAAGCATAATGTTGGTATAATAATGACAAAAATGCATAAAGCAATTTTCCATATGGTGTCTCCCCCAATAGAATGCATTTTAATACAAGATATATATATAACCTACAGAAATCAATTTGCTTGTAATTTATGAAAGCAAAAGAGAACAGAGTAAACAGGGAGATCTATTTGCCTTGATACATATTTGTCCGTATTTCACTCAGAATGTTTTGTTCACATAAAACAAACTTTAATGTTTACAAATATTTTTATTTGCAGGCTTCTGCAGTCAAATTATACCAAATCATTATGTGAACTCAAAGACCGTGTTTCAAAGCTTTGTGAGAATGTTGGCCACTAGAGAACTTAATGCCTGGCAGATGTTCAAGACTAATGATATGCTCCCCACTACAATGAAATTCTAACATCCTCAAAACTAAAAACGGGCACAAATTATATTCTAATGGGTGCCAGTCACAAAAATAGCTCAAATGACTTAACAGATGCAAAGCATTTTGTATGTTTTAGTTTATTATTTTAAAGCATTTTATAGACTATTTGATTCCAGACTGCAACTTGCATTTCGTGATTCATGACCATGTAGGTATTGTTGGCTTTGTCCGATCAAAATGGTTGTCTTTAAAACTGTATGAACTTTTAGTTACATAGTTCTTCAGAATAGTGAAGAGAATGTAAACAGAATTATTCCAGAAACAAAACACAAGATCGAAAAGTTTTCCAAGATAAGAAAGGTGAAGTAAGAACTTCTACTAAATCTCTTCAACTGAATTCCGTAGTGAGGTCTTATCTGCATTCACAAGCCATACTCAATGAATACAAGTACATCATCCACTATTTTATCTTGGAATACGACCACTGGTGCCAAGGAGCACTGGGATTAAGTCAAAGGTAGTAAGGAATGACAACAGAAGATTGCACAGAACAGAGACAGAAGTCATTTTGTTGTACATTTTGCATATATTATGTATCTTATGTAGCTAACAAATAGAAAATAATAATAATTTGCATAACCCATTTGGACCCAGGTCCACTCTTAAGGCTTTCCTCATTCATAGCTGCTATGCAAACAAATCAAGTCTCTTTTATGCTTATCCCCAGTCCAACAGCCTTCATTTTTTAACAAATATGCCAGATTTTCTGCATTTTTGACCATCACAGCAAAGTGACTGTGTTACGTTTGGCAACAATTAGAATTGTTGATTCTGAGCTTATCCTGGCGATATCTTTCAGGCATCAGGGAAAATACAGACTTAGCTCTCCTGTGTCCACTTTAGCCTACCACCTTTTAGATCTGACCTGTGATCTCAGCCAGATACAAACTTGTAATAAATTACTAGACTTGAAAGCTGAGTCATACTTCATTTGAAAAAGGAACCATTTCAAGCTATGCAGTTTTGAATCAGCCTATAACCTTCATGTCACTGTAATTTACTAATGTAAATGTATGACTGGGCTGTTTACCACTGCACTTGGAGCATAAATTGCTAGAACACCTTAGAATATATGTAGGAATAGATGTGAAAGTTTTTGCAGGTGGTTTTTTTAGATTTATTTGGTAATATGCAGAATGTAGAAATTTAATATTTAGCTAACACGATCTTCCTATATCTGATTCTTAATTATGTGCTGTACAAATTTTGTCTTGTTTCTCTCACATACATACAGTTATATAGACAAGACATTTAAAGTAAGCCAGTTTATGTATGTGAAGCTGTTTTTCTAGAGAAAGAAACACATATTGGAATCTGGTTTTAGTTTTTTCACAACTATTTTTACACTAAAAATAAAGCAAGATGCAAATACTTTTCATACAGAATCTAGTACCTACAGTAGTGACTTGCTGACAAAGTTATGCATGTTGATATCAGTTAGAATACTAAAATGTAAACTGTAGAAGATAATGCATGCAGCAATCAAGTATTTGAAGACAAATGATAAGTATTTCCCTCAACCCTAACAAAATGAATGAATGAAAGGATATTTAAAATGCAAGGTGAATTGCTCTAAGTTATATAATCCTACCATACACACACAGAGTGAAGTTTGGCATTTGATGTGTCTTACTTGTCTGTGGCAGCAGATTTATGGGCTTGGGAAAGTTGGAAACATACAGGATGATCAATGTTCACTAGCATACTCCAGCCACATGTCAACTGGTAAACTGTGAAAAGGTAAGTTAATTCCTTGCTTCTACTCCAAGGAAAACATAAGGGAAGTGAAGAAGGAAAAAAAACCCAAAAACCCAACATTGAATATCTATTACCCTTGCAGGTCTCCTCACTCTCACACCAAACTAGAGCAAAATGTCCAAGAACAAATCTATGCCATCCTATGAATGAAAGACCTACCTATTTTGAGTAGGTCTAGTAGACACTATACAACTTGCACGCAAAAAATTTTCTTGGTAATCCTCATGAGGAGAGTGACAACGCAACTTTCTGTTCAGCTACGCATGCAGACTGCATAATGTCAGCCATAATATACAACTACTGCATGTATCACACAGAATCTAAGCCACCCACACTTAGATAGTTACTAACCAATATATTGTGAAGGCTTGTAATGTTTCCTGAGTAAAAACAATTAAAATAATATTAATAAATAGTAAGAATAACATTCATACAAGTGTCACAGATCTTCTGATAAAGCTTGTATAACATATTAAATGAATGCTTGCAGGAAAAACTTATTGGATACACATTTAAAATAGTGTTCAACAAATCAGAACATTGTGAATTTGAATTAGTCAGTTTATTTGAATCACAGCAGTGACATATTAGATCATTAAATGAATCCAATACTGTGTACTGAAATTCGTATTTCAATAATATGCATTATAGGGAGAGATATCTTGGCACTGGCATTCAGAGCAAGGCTTGACCTCTTAAGACATAAGCACCTTTGATTATCTTAAGACAACAATGATATAAAATGAAACTATTTTTAAATGTATAAAAGCATGAAGAATTTACTCAGAATATCTAGGTCAAGAAAGTTGAGAACATAAGGTAATATGGTTAGTTTTGTGATTAAACAGTTCCACAAGGATTTGAAGAGAGATTGCCTACACAGCCTGTAAAAAGGGAGCCTTTGTTAAAATATAGATGTTCACATACTCATATCACTTTTTGCTTGGAGCATGTATAAATTATTTTTCTCTCCAGTGAAACATTTCCTCCCTACCACTTATTGCAATTTTATATTTATGCCATCACATAAGCTTTCTCTTGTGTTCTCACTTTCACTCTCTTCATCCGACAAAAAGTTCACAAGTGTGGGGAGAACTGGCAGTCTTCTCTTTATGTCCATGACAAGACTCAGTTTTGAGTAAAACTCAAAAAAAGACTTGCTTCAAGCATTGCTATGGCTTCCACAGGAAGCCATACATTAGTTAAATTATTTGTGTACACAATATCAATTTACAAATCTAAGTTTGAATGGAAACCAGAGACCTAACTCACACTGAATTGATCTTCTACCTAAGTGCAGAAAAATGAAGCTGATACTATAGTTGAAGACTTCATCTCCAAGACAAGACCAAAAATTATGATGTTGCCTAAGTTTTGATGAAGTTTATCTTAAACATTGGGGTGGATTGACACCAGCCAGCAGCAAAACATATACCCTTCCTTTTTCTCACTACCCCCTTCCAGGGGATGGGAAGAAAAATAGAAGGAAAACAAAAATACCCAGGGATCAAAATAATGACAGTTTGACAAGGAAGATAAAAGCCACGCATGAAAGTAGAGCAAAAAAGAGGAATTAATTCACTGCTACATATTGGCAGGCAGATGTCCAGCCACGTCCAGGAAAGCAGGGCCTCAGCACACAAAACAGCTACCTAGGAAGACAAATGCCATAACCACCAATATCCCTCTTTCCTCTCACTTTTCCTGACCTTTTATTGCTCGAGCATGGTGCCATATGGTATGGAATATCCCTTTGGTCAGCTTGCGTCAGCTGTCCTGACTGTGTCCTCTCCCAGCCTCTTGCTCACACCCAGCCTATTTCTATTTTGGCTGGGGAGTGAAAAGAGAGGAAAGCCTTGAGACTAAGCACTGTTAAGCAGTAGCCAAAACACTGGCATGTTATCAACACTGTTTTAGCCACAAATGCAAAGCACAGCACCATACCAGCTGCCTTGAAGAAAGCTAACTTCATAACTTCATCCCAGACAGACCCAGTACAAACCTTAAAGCTGAAAAATTGAAAAACCAAAATCTTCTACAGTTAGCAACTGCTTAGCACTAGAAACACCTACATGCCATACCCAGCTAATTCAACCCTTTCTTGTGTTGTATTTTGTCAGTTTTGCCAATTCAGGAGGTAGAAAGAAGGTGCTGCCAGCCCCTCTTTTTTGAAGTGCTTCATCTGGGAAATGTTCACAAAGCATGCTGGACAGATGAACACAGATTGGGACGGAATTTGTAGTCACTGAATTCAGTCTCCTCCTATCACAGCCAGACATTAATCTCCATCATAAAACATTAACATCACATCATATTGCTCCTCTGGAAAGCTTTTCCAAAAGCTCTACTTTACCATGGCTAGACTGAAAATTAAGTCTGTTATATGTGTAGGCCAGTGAATACTTACAGAAGTTCTTAACAGTCCATGAAAGCTTCACACAAATTTGAGCAAAGGGTCGGCAAATTATTTTAAAGGAGGCAGCAAAAGACAGTGGCAATTCTGCCCCTGCAAGATATAAGAGGGAAGGGCTAGCTCACTAAGGAGAGGTGCAGACCCATCCTACAACTTCATGTTCCCTCTATTCTCTCTCTCACCCAGTGAACTTGTATTCCTTTCTTTACAGAGGTACATTTTCACATGGCTGAAATAAGGAACCTGAGAGAGATTTTAAGCGCTCAGTTGTAATCAGCAATGTTTATTTGTGAGCTGTGGGTAGGATAAGCACCTGCTAAGGTACTGGTTAGGTGGGCCCAACTCTACACTTACATGTTTCCCTGTGCCCAGGGGCTCATTCTTTACTCTTGTTATGCAGTTAAACGAAGAGGCAGAGCCTGAGAAGAGCAGGGACAGACGACAGGATGGAATTCCAGAAGACAATTTTTTTGTGGAATAGGATTTAGTGGCACTGCCAACAACAATGAAAATAGTCACAAATGTTAACTTGAAGTGAAGTCCAATGTTGGAAGTAAAATGTTTGAGGTGAAGTTTTCCACTTCAGACAAATACCTCATCTTACTGTTTTGAAAGCAGACACTTACTGTATTGATTCAGATACAAGCTGCTATAGACCACGCAAGGCATGTGAACTAAAACTGGGATCCACAAGACTCAGGATATATGCCTCATAAGAAGCCACGCTGAGAAAAGGATTTAGAGAGGAGCTGAAAAAAACTCAAAGGGCAAACTTAGACCCATTAATCAGCTTTGGAAAAGGTCTGGGAAGGGAACAGGTAGAGTGTACAGAGTTGGAGAAAGTTCTTTGAAAAATAAGCACAGAAACTGAGAAAAACAAAAAAAGTAGTCCAGGGATACATGTGTTCCCTTCTTCTGTGATTACCTTCCACAAGTAGCACAAACAAAACTGTCTCTCCTTAAATTTTCAGAACTGCAAGTGAAGTCACTGGGAACTGTGTTTTAAATATCTGGAGTGTTGGATAATACTGAACATGACAATACAGAGAAAGAAAAAAAACCCTCTTACTCCTTTAAAATTCTCTAAAAATATTTTTCTTAATGCCTCTGTGCCTCTGCTCCCCATACATTAATGGAAATATCTTTCAGAAGAAATATCAGCCTAAGTTCACAAACATACCTGTGATGCCTTCAACTACTATAGTAATGAACACGGTAGAAAAGAAGGAAGTAAAAATTGGGTCTTCAAAGCAGTATTTGGAGAACATGTGGTAAGTAAATCACAGTTTTGCATAACACATGTAGATAAAAAGTTGAATAGCTGGCCATTGAGTGATATCACTCACCATTTGCACAGAACAAATCTGGGATCAGAAAGCAGTATTTAACATAACAAGAAACTGCTCTGTGCAAATGTCCTATAAAGCGATACTATTTTCACACGTTTCTTAGTTTTTCAGCATTTGACTTTGCAACCTTAACAATGTTCTTTTAATGTGATTTTCTCATGGAAAAAATGTATTTATGTCAAGTTATTTAATTAAAGTAGCTACAGCCAAAGAAATACCTCTCAGCCTCCCTATATGCTCTATCTACAGACTTTGCTTAATCTCCCTAAGAGCATAATTTCAAATATGTATTACAAACCTTCTTTCGTGAATGGATGTGTTAATAATACAGCCATTTGTATTCTAACTCCAGATATCTCACCTTTAGGGACCCTTTGTCTCAGAGACTTGATTTATTATTAGTATAGCTAACAACGTTCCAGTTTCTCAATATCAGTCTCCTATTTAGTTCTAATTTGTAATATCACAACCTTTGCTTAACCTCGGCTGCAGAGAAGTCTTCATGATTCTATTCTAGACAGCAAAGTTGCATTAATCCCTCAATGCAGATTTAGATCAATGAAAATATGATGTTAAAAAATCTTTTTTATGCAAAGAATTTGATGTGTTCTTAGTACCAGCATCTCAGCATGTCCCCAGGATACAAAAAAATCCCGGTCGTTCATCTCCTTGCTCCAAGTAAATGGATGTTTATACTTAAAAGATTTCATAAACAGACCTGTATCATGAACATTTCCAGCTTTTTCCAACAGCTCTGTCTTCAGCAAATGTACAGTTAATGTTTGAGAAATAAAGCAGAATATCTCAAGCTCAGGACATACTCTATAGTTTTAATAAAATAAAATTCTGCTTTCCCCATCACATTTATCCTATTGTATCATTATAGCTCATCAACCCATTTTGTTAAAGTAATTTATGAAGACATGCAAGACTGTGAAACAATCTATCATTTCTAAGAGTCATTCAGGTGGTAATTCAGGTACTGAATTATTTCATTACAGGGCAAAGTAGTCATAAAGCTAGCTTTTTTTTTCCAGATGTGATTAGATTTAAGAAAGTTTTTCATTTAGCAAAACAGAATAGTCTAGACATACTAATAGAGGAAAATTTATTCATTTGTCATCAATAAAATAAATGAGAAATGTTTAGATTGTATATCTATTCTTCACACATTGATCACCACCACTGTTCAGTGTTGGAGAGTTATTTAGAATTTTTGGGCCTAAATTGCATGTGACTCCCTAGTCTCGCTAATAATAAATATTCCCCCAGACCCTCTTTCTTTAGACAGCATAGACTCATATTAACCTGCACAAACATAAAAAATCTTTGGCTCATTTATTAAAATTCAGAAACTTAAGCTCATGCCAAGTTAACAAAAGGCTGTTAACAGAATACTCTAAAATGCATTCCCCAGCAAACAGCCAGGACCACTTTCTGGTTCCTTTCATGGTTATATTATAAATTATAGAATAACTATATCTTCCTTTCTTAGGCCCAGCTGCTTCCAAACACACCTTCCTAGAGATAGAGTAAAAAATTTTTGCACATTTGGTTGACATATAAATGGTAAGTATAAAAATTCAGTCAACAACAACTACTGGTTCTCTTACAAAAGAACCTCAGCAGAAAAGGGAATTTCATTTTTTGGTGCTGAAACTCCAGGTTCATAAGCTGAACAGACACCCTAAGCCCAAACATTTCTTCTGTACAAAGATGAACAATGACCACCCTTAAGGTTTATGGCAGATCATTCAGGCAAAATGCAGGGAGAATCCTTCAGTTATACAACTTAGAGAATAAAATTGATGTCACAAGATGGAGCTGTCAGACATGTCTGCCTGTTTCTTTATGTGGTACCAAATGTTCAATTTCAGGAAGAAATGCATTTTTAGTAGTACAGGGTTCTGGACAGAGGGACTTTTTGGTCTCTGACTGAAGTCAATGCCTACAACAGAGCCAAAGCTTAGAGGCAGACATTAGCATTGAGCTGAAAGGTCTTTAAGAAGTATAAACTTTGTTTCAGGGCTAACACATACAAAAACCAATGGAGTATTTCAGACATAGTTATACAAATATGATCACTGAATTATGTAAAAAGACAGTCATCATGGTCAACGATACTGTAGAATGTTTCCTACCTCACTTTTCATGCTATTGTAAGTTTTAAACTCACACATGTTTATACATATGTCTTAAGGAGCTCTGTATTAAGAAGACCATCTACCATCTAGTGTTTGCTACTTTGGCAAGATGAGCTAAAATACTATCCTAACTTTGATGACTGCCTGAGAGCATCTACTATATCACATTTATCAAATTATGCATATTTTTTCGCAAAAATGACCCAGTTTCCAGTGTTCATTCCTCTCTCCTGTTCTTAATGTCTGTGCCATAATGGAACCATAAACATAGATCCAGAGCTGCGCTATTTAGAAAACTATTTTAGAAGGGTTGAGACTAAAATATTAAGTAGAAAAAGTAAAGCAAAGGTGTATATCCAAAGTGATTGGAACTAGAAACATCTGAATTCACAAAGCAGGTACAACTAACTCTTATAGAGTTTTCTGGCTTGCAGGTAGGTTTATAAATAATACAATAGTTCTCATTTACATACATTTCCACATTTAATTCTTTAAACAAAACAAAAAAAAAAATCTTTCAGCTCAGAAAAATACAAAGACATTAGCTTGGTGCAGGAAAAAATTGCCAATCACACAAAACAAACCTAAAGTAAAGCTTCTGAGGTTTTAAGACCGCAGTAGAGATTCAGAGAATTTTATCTGACCTAATGCCTACATCTTAAACCTTTATGACTTTCAACAGATCTGTGGATTGTGCTATAACAGCAGATGACAAGCCATCAGCTGCATTTTTCCAATGATGCCTGTCTTTACTTCTTTGCCATTTGTTTGCAACCATTTTGCAGATAATTTCATTCTTTGTTTTCAGAAGTTTCAGTAACAAATCAAATAAGCGAGAGCTATTTTCAATGCTTAAAAGATACATCAGATCTACTCCAATTGTTCATATTAAGTTATAAAAGAACTTAAATGTAAAAAGAAAATGTTTCTGAAATTATCATTGAACCCTCTTCACATTCTTTCTTAATGTACCAATGTTAGAAATACATGGGAAAAAGCAGCTCTATTTTTTCAAAGAATCACATATTCATTTAGCCATATAAAATCTCCCTTACATAAAGTGAAAAGAACACAACGAGATTCTGAGCAATTTAGTATAAATGTAAGTGTGATTTTCCTTCTCCAGCAATCCTTTTTTTCCCTCCAAGTTTTCAACTTCTTTCTTTTGGTAGGGACACTTTCAAATTATCTAGGTTGCCTACCATCAAAGATTAACTATTACCCACATCACAGTCATAAACAGATACTAATTGTTTCTATTTATCTGCCTCTAGGCCCTTAGATATCTAACTGGGCTGAATGTAATGTCCCAGTGCTAGAAATAAATAAGAAGCTGGAAAAAAGATATCTACATAAGAAAGAGCCCATTACACAATCTGTTCTTTTCTGAATAGTAAATATAATCTGTACCCTGCCGTAGAAGTAACCACCAGTTTATGGATTATTACATTGCTAACACTACTCTACTACTGCTAAACCAACAGAGTATCTCCATGCTTTTCAGTATTTCTTTCAACAATAAAAAGTAAAAAAGCAATGCTTTGGAAGAAAAATCAAGCAAGTCAATGGATTTTTTTCTGGGATGTGAAGCAGGTGTATGTAGTATCACTTATATATTGGAAGAATTCTATCAGTTCTTGGAGTTTTCACTCCCCCTTTCCTACCTCCATCAAAAAAATTAATTGGTTTACTGTTTCTTTCCAAAGATGCAGAAAGAATTTTTTCAAAATGTCTTTTAAACAGTCTAGATATAAGCATTTACATCATTAATTTATGTAAAATGCTCCTGTTGTTATACAGTTTTCAGTGCCTAGGGAAGACATAGTGAAAGTTGCAATTAAAGTTATTTCATTAAACATATTCAGCCCATTAAGTTGTTCAGTTTTGCATTAAAATCATTAGTATTTCAAATGTAGCAAGAAAGATATTTGGCAAGTTGTGACAGCTGTAAACATAAAATGGACATACGTTTTAATTTACCGAAAACAGATGTGCACATGCGCATACTGAACATGTGCATTTGTGTGTGTAAAGCTGTTCCTTTTTCTTATACATTTTACTCTTATAAAATATTTGCCAAGTTTCCAACTTTCTTTATGGAAAATTACTGCAGCAGATTGTGTTTAAGGGTTGCATCTTTTCACTGTAGTGCTATCACAGTTTGAGGTTTGGACTAGGTCTAGTAGCTTGCCTTCAAAAGTTACTCAAAATTAATCATGCTAAAATCATATAAATGCTGTTTTGACCCTAGTTTGAATCTGTTTATACCTAAGAACTGTTACTAGTGATTAGGACAGGATCTAAATATCATTGCCAACTATGGAAGGAGGGAGTTTCATGTGATTTCACTACTGCTGTTACTTAGCAGCCAAACAGCCTCTACTGTAAATCCAAAATCTGATTGTGTTATGTATTTCTCAAGCACATAACAAAAACTGCCTCAACCTTACTTACGTGATCAGCTGAAATATATTACTTGTCCATTAAAAAGAAAATGGGATCTCTAAAAATGCTTTTCTACCGTGAAAAATTGTAGCAATTGTACAAAGAATGAACTGGCTATAAACAGGACCGGAAATATAAATTGTTCTCCTGTGAGCTCTCTAAATTCCCTGACCAATCAAACACTATACAATTAAATGGCAAGCAATTTATTTTTACATTAATTCAGTCAATCAAGACCTTTAGAGAATTACAAAGAAAAAATTGTAGGCCAAATTCTCCATATTCTTGTTGAGCATCATTCCATTAGCTTCAGTGAAGCTACACCAGACAAGATCTAGCATTAGAATGAGGCCCAAAGATTTTGAACACTAATACAAATTGTACTATGAAATTTTTAATTTATATTATAATTTCTTTAGAAATTATGCAGTGCTTGTTTCCTCAAGCAATTATTTCAGAAGACATGGACTCCTTCGTCCTGTTCTGCCCCCAGATACAAATTCACAACTTTGGCATTGGACCCAATTCTTCACACCTTGCTCAAGCAAAATGTCATGGGAGTTCTTCACAGCAAGAAGTGAGGCTGGTTTGTTTACAGAGAGGGTTTCTAAAACAGCTAAATCTCATCCTTTTCTTTTTTGTTTATTACTTGTTGTAAAAAGGTAGAAGTACACAGTACTTGAAATTAAAGTAAAAGGTTGAACACTGCTGTTTTCACCAAATAAAAATGCCATTAAGAAAACTGCTTAAAGATGTACAAATGCAGGATCTGTACAAATATTTTTAAACCAGAATGAATACCAGCTGGGTTTTCTACATAGTCAGGAGAGTACGTACACAAAGTTCAACTAGGAAATCAGGGCTACAGGTTGTACCTAGGGATGCAATCATTGTGTTTGAAAAGGGTCAACATATACAAATAGAAGGAACTTTAAGAGGTCACTTGTTCCACCTCTTTGCTCTTAGGTGCTATACCTAGATGATCCTGACAGACTCTCATCAATCATACCATCACATTTTCTTCAACAAAGGGGAATATGCATTATTCATTACCCAGTAATACAAGAAGGTACCATACTCCAGCCAGTGAATTCTCATCAAATTCTGTTTCTCTACATTCAGCACTTCTTCAGGGCAACCCATTAGTTGTCTGCCTTTTTTGATACACCTGAGCTTTTTGTGCTAATGGATTACTCTCATGACTTAATTTTTAATTCAGAAGCTCACTTTGCCCCATTTATGCATGTTAAATATAAGTACTAAAGTTTGGTTTTATTTGGATTCATTATCAACCAAGATCCAAATCCAGAAGTCCCTGTAGTCAGTAAACAGGAGTCCTTCAGACTTTACCTCAGTAGTCTTCCTTCTTTTCCAAGTTACCATGTAACCTCAAGTTCTTTCTAAGCACACCTATCAATGACTTTTCCTTCTAAGGATGAACACGGATAGAGTTTGCCAAAAATTTTCAGCAAACTGAAAAGTATCGCAAAAATTAGCACGTATCAAAAACACATTGCAATAAATAGTAAAATATTCTAAGAAATTGGATAGTTTTGTCAACAAAAGCAATATACATCAGAGCTAGATCCACACAAAAAAAGCAGAGAGTATTCCCTTCAACAGTGTCTAGGGCTATAGCATATCTCATTCTGTGAGACATGATAGTCTGTATCTCTGCCCTCAACAGGTACAGAAAGTGAGAGTGAGTTCTTCGGATGCAGGTAACATTAGTCAAGTCCAGACAGTTAAAAAGATTAAGCACGGTCTAAAAGTGCCTGTTTCTCTACATAGAGTATAGATGGACATGTAGGGTGAGTACTTCAAATGTATGTATCCTCCTTCACTAGTGCCTATCAGCTTGGTTATATGAACCCAGTCTTAACTAATCTTGGTTGTCACCTCTATGGGATTATTCAACCAGGAGAAGAGAATACTCAGAGATGAGAGGTTTTCATTTGTTGAAGTGTTTTTGCCAAAGCAGTTTTATTTTGCATAAAAGGCAAAGATAAGGGAAGATTAATTCCTAGCCTGGTCTAAGACAGGTTCTCCTGCAAAATGGAGCAGTCATGAGTTAATGGCTCTGCAGACTGTTGACTTGTTTATGCAAAGTAGATCAGTGTCAGCAGGCTGTTTCCTGTTCTCCAAAAGTCTGTTGCCTGGTGGTTAAGGAAATGTTTCTGAGGTGGAAATATAAGTTCAAAAACCCCTCAAACAAGGAAAATAGTTAAACACAGATTTCTGAGATCTTTAGTGAGTGCTGAGCTATGTCATACAGGACCACATCACCATTTATTTTGCCTACCTTAGACTACAGTTATATGAATCAATAACACTCACCAGACTAAACAGAATTTCTTATGTTGGATGAAAAATAAGTGGGTTTAGCTTACAAAAAGTTGAGGAGAAGGAAGGAAAGGAAGGGAAAGAAGGGAAGGAGGGAAAGGAGATTAGACTGTGTATGTTTTTCCTGGGGAAAAGAAAAAAAAAAAAGAAATATTGAATAACACTGAACTGGGGGGAGGGGGAGGGGGCGGGGCGGGGACACGACCCCAGAACTTTCTAAAATAAGTACTTACGAAAACTGAACATAGGAACTTCATTTTTTTTCAGACAAACGACGAAGAACATATAATATGAAAATACATACCGGGAATATTACAAATGACAGGATACAAACAGAACAAAAGCATGCATTTAAAAACTAAATCGGGAAAAAGGAAATTGGCTAAACTACCCAGGGGAGTCCTGGTTTCATCACCTTAGCATAAACATTTCTCAAAAGATGCGGCTGCAAAGCTACCTTATAGAACAGATCTTCAGAAAGAAATGTTCAAGCACGTGACTAAGGGGTCCTGAATGCTTTCCAGTTTCACAATTGCCCTTACTGGGAATACCTAACTTTCCTGCATTTTATCGCCACTATAAAAACAACTGTATTTCTTATTTTTCACTGACAGAAAGATTAGTTTGCTGAAACCTAAAAAGAAAAAAAAAATCCCATTGAGATCTCTGGTATAAGAACACCTGTGAGATGAGCAACATTACAAGTCAGAGAGATTTGGTAACAAAATGTCACCAGGCAAAGCAGCAAATATATGAGATTGTTTTCATACTTTAATTCTGTCTGATGTCGGTTTATAAAGCAGACACACGGCAGAAGATTGGGGTAAAATATTCTGAACTTTTTGCCTGCTTGAACTTAGTAAACTGTTGACCAACTTTACGAAAGCTGGTGCTTTGTTAGCTTTAAAGCGAGGAATTGACATAGCTCATGAAGATGTTTGTTGTGTGAAATGGTTTTAAATTATTTTCTTGTAAATATCTTTCAACATATAAAGCATAAATCTCAGTAGCATATGACTAAAATACTTAACACCTTTATATGTGTAACGATGCTACTTGTTACAGCACTCTACATGCCCTACATACAACAACCAGTTCAATCATTCCAAAGTGAAACTACTTCTGGTGAGAATACCGTATCTGCTCTTTTTAGGAAATATAACAGTGGCTGATAGGGCTCATAGAGAAGAAGGTGTGCAGGGAAAACACAGATGAAAAAAAGGCATATTGGAACCTGATCAAAATAGCTATGCTGACATTTCACATTGCCTGGGAAACTCAAGTAGTCAGAGCTTATGAACTTCTTCTACTTTGAAAAATGACTACCTAAAATGAGTATTTTCATACCAAACATACTTTTCACATGCCTTCAGAGCCCTACTTTTCTCACTTTATTGAATGAAAAACAAACCAAAAACATTTCTCTACTGTTTACTCCCCCTATCTCCCAGAAACAGGCAGATTCTGTATATTCTGACCAATCCTCTCTCTGCAGCCCAGCTGAGGGCATGGCTTCCTCTGGGTAACCTTATACAAGGCAAGAATTGACCATGTCTTTCAGCTGGCTGGTGGGCTATCAGACTGAAAATACATAATGTCATTGCTACTGTTCCCATCTCACCCAAGGTTTCCTGGAAAGATTCACGTCACAGAAGAATACTTGAAATAGATACCACTGAAACATAGACCAGACCTTGCTGTGTTTAATTGGCATAGGCCTCAATAAAGTCAAAAACCAGTTTACACCTGCTGAGTCTGAATTGAATACAACTAACACTGAATGTAACAAAATTTTTTGTTAAATGTAAAAGCAGATGTTCTTGAATAACCCCCAAATTCTGCTCAGTTTTCTTCCCTGATGCTTTACTACTATTTTTTGTCTTAACGTTTCAATTTAAAGCTGCATCACACATGAATATTCTACATTGGAGTGTGGTACCATGTTACTTATGTCTACTTAGGAAGCATTTCTTCCTGCAATTTTCTCTTTCTGAGAAGAAAAATGAAGAAAAAGTCACCACAAACAAAGTGATAAAATCTTTTTTACGATCCATACCTGGGGATACAATGTTTTGAAATACTATCACGTTTTGTTATTGTTTCCATCATGGAAAATACTTCTATCATTTCCCACAATTAATGATAAGAAGTTTTAATCACATATGATCCCAATCATGTTACTCTTCCAATCCTTTTTATCTTGCTACGTCATTCTGATGTCTCCCTTGTTCTGTGAGTGTGAAATGTGCACTATTATTAGCTCATTAGGTCTTCTAGCCTCTGGCTCAGTGAAGAATGATTCACTATATTTCTTAGCCATTGACAGTTTCAATTCCTTAACCTCTAAATTTCCCTTGATATATAACTATATCTTGCCCCTTTTTATTTCAGCCTTCCAGAATGTCCCTTGGCACTATGTTCTGAAGTCAGCCCCATCATCCCGCACATAGCAAAACTAAGTATAATTTTCCTCTGCCAGTCAAGCTTTTAATTCCACCAATTTGTTCTTAATTCATTATAAATTCAACTAACTGATTGAATTGGTTATTTAATATTTCCTCATACAATGAATAAGATATCTTCCTATGGTTCTGCTTCTATTTTTCAGTTTGGATTTTTGGATTTAGATATATCACTCCTGTTTAAAAAGCTCGTAAACAGTTTTAAAAACAGACGTGAGAAAATATTGACTTCCTTACCAAGGTAAATCCTTTTTAATTTGCCACTAACTGCTTAAGAGCTCACAAATTAAAATTTCCTAATGAATGTTGAGTATTTTTTCAGATTATACCTAAAATCTGGGCAGTCCAAAATTTAAAACCTGAGATAATTCCTCCTAATTCAATTGAAAGACTACATTAAACTTTAATGATATGAAGACCAAGATTGCTGGCCATCTCTTTCCTTATACAGCTGATAATACTGTTACAGAATCATAGAATCATAGAAACATTAAGGTTGGAAAAGACCTCTAAGAT